>NW_027667414.1:0-262500 GCF_963924665.1 Micromys minutus | reverse complement strand
TAATCACTAAACCATAAACAACCCTAAACACTAAACTCTAAACAACCCTATACCCTAAACCTTAAACAGTAAACCCTAAATAACCCTAAACCCTAAACCATTAACACTGTACCCTACACAACACTAAACACTAAACCCAAAACAACCCTAAACCCTAAAACTTAAACACTAAACCTTAAACAACCCTAAACCCTAAACACTAAACCCTAAACAACCCTAAACTTTTAACCCTAAACACTATACCCTAAACAACCGTAAACCTTAAACAATCCTAAACTCTAAACCCTAAACCCTAAACCTAAACCACCCTAAATCTTAAACAATCCTAAACCCTAAACCTTAAACCCTAAACACTAAACCCTAAACCCTAAACCTAACAATAACCATAACCCTTACCCTAACCTTAATTCTAACAACTCTGCGCATGCGCAACACCCGGTGCATGCGCAACACACTGCACATGGGCACCACTCTAACTCTAGCCCTAACCCTAACTTTAAACTGAACCCGAAACCGAACCTTAACCCTAACCCTAACACTAACCCTAACCCGGGTACAAACCGAAAAGACTGGGACTCTCCGATATGAGCTGCACATTGGAAGTATCTGAAAACGCTGCCCCTGTATCTGAAAAGTGGAAAAGACCCACGAAACACCCAAAACGACTAAGAAGTCCCCGGAATGGGTTGCATGTCAATATTTACTGAATACCCAGCCTCGGTGAATGAAAAGTTGAAAGGACAGTCTAACCAGCCAAAACGACTGGGAAGTCCTCGGAATAAACTGCACGTCCGATATGAATGAAAATGTGCCCCGGTGACTGAAAAGATGAAATGACCTGTGAAACACTCCACAGGACAGGTAAGTCCACGGAATGTGCTCAGTAATAGGTTGCATGTCGTAAATGACTGAAAACGCTTCCTTGGTGACTGAAAAGGTTACACGCTTCGCAAACCTTACTAAACAACTATAAAGTACCAGAAACATACTGCGCGTGGGTTATAACGGAAAACGTTGCCCCGGATACTGAAAGGGTAAAACGACCTGGAAAAGACCCAAAACGACTAGGAAGTTTTTGGAATAGGCTGCACATAAGAAGTGACTGAAAACACTGCCCGACAGAAAAGTTGAAAAGAACTGGGATCTATCAAAAGCGACAGGCATGTTCCCAGAATAGGCTGCACATTGGAAGTACCTGAAAACGCTTTCCTGGTGAATGAAAAGTTGAAATGAACTGAGTCCCACCCTAAGTGACTGGGAAGTCCACAGAGTAGACTGCACGTAGGGAGTGTTTGAAAACGCTGCCTGGGTAGAAACGATCTGCGAATAACCCAAAACGACTGTGAAGACCTTGGACGTTCCTTGGTAGTTCCTGAAAACGCTGCCCCGGTGACTGTAAGTAGAAACGACAGGCGAAACAGCAAAAACGACTAGGAAGTACCCGGAATAAGATGAACATCGGTTATGACTGAAAACGCTGTCCCGCTGACTGAAGAGTTGAAAGAATGTGTGATTTACAAAAAAAGACTTGGAAGTACCCAGAATGGACTGCACGTCGGAAGTGACTGCAAACTTCACCGGTAAATTTAAATAGACCCGCGAACCTGTCAATGTCTCTGGGAAGACCAAGGAATCAGTTGCACTTTGGGAGTGACTGAAAACAATGCCCGAGTGACTGAAGAGTTGAAACGACCTGGAAACCACACGAAACTACTGGTAATTTTTCGAAATGAGCTGCACATCGGAAATAAGTGAAAATGCTACACAGGTGACTGTAGATTTGAAACGATCAGCGAACCAGTCAAAGCAACTGGGAAGTCCACGGAGTGGGTTGCACGTCGGAAGTGATTCAAAATGCTACGCGGGTGACTGAAAAGTTGAAACGACCCTTGCACAATTCTAAAGGACTGGGTAGTCACAGGAATGGGTGGCATGTCAGAAGTGACTGAAAACGCTGCACTGTTGACTGAAAAGTTGAAACGAACCGGGAACCACCCGAAACTTCTTATAAGTCACCGGAAGGGGTGCCCGTAGAAAGTGACTAAAATCGGTGCGCTGGTGACTTACAAAATTATTCGACCCGCCAACCACCCAAAACGACTGTCTCTGAAACGTATTTCATGTCGGTTGTGACGAAATACACTGCCTCAGAGACTTAAAAAGTTGAAACTAACTGCTATCCACCAAAAGCGACTGGTGAAACGCTGGGACAGCGGCTATTTAAAAGTGACTAAAAACGCTACCCCTAAACAGTGAAATGTAGAAACGAACTGCCCCAGAAACTTTAAAGGTGAAACGGTATGTGAACCACCCGAAATGACTGGGAAGTCCCAGAAATGTGCTGCATAACGTGACTGAAAATGCGTGTCTTGTTACTGAAAAGTTGAATGAAACCGAGAACCACACAAAACAAATGGTAAGTCCATGAAACGGTCTGCACGTCGGACATGACTGACAACGCTGCATCGGTAACTGAATATTGAAACGACACGCGAACCACACAAAAGGATTGAGAGGTCATCAGAACGGGATGCACTTAGAAATTGACAGAAGACACTGCCCATTGACTTAAAGTTGAAATGACCCGCGAATCACCCAAAACGACTAGGAAGTCCCGAGATTAAACTGCACGTTGGAATTAATTGAGAACGCTGCTCTGATGACAGAAAACTTGAACCGTGATCCTCCTTAAACGACTGGAAGACCCGGAATGTGCCGCAGTCCCGCTTACTGTAAAGTTGAAACAACTCACAAACCACCAAAAACGACTGGGAAGGTCACCGAATGGGCTGCACGTAGGAAGTTACGGAAAACGCTGCCCCAAGTGAATGAAAATAGAAAACACTCGCGAACCTCTGAAAACGACTGGGAAGTCTCCGGAATGTGCTTCACATTGGAAGTGACTAAAACGCTTACCGGGTGACTGAAAAGTTCAAACGACCCACAAAATTCACAAAAAGACTGGGAAGTCCTCAGAATGGGTTGCACGTCCGAATTAACTGAAAATGATTTTGCGGTGACTGAAGAGTTGAAACGACCTGAGAATTACCCAAAACAACTGGGAAGTTCCTGGAACGAGCTGCACGTCGGAATTGACTGAAAACGCTGTCCAGGTGAATGAAATATTCCAATTTCGAGCGAACCACGCAAAAGAGCTCAGAAGTCATCGAAACGGGCTGCTCATAGGAATTGACTGAGAATAGTGCCCCAATGACTGAAAACTTGTAATGAAACGCCAATCGCCCATCTTGACTGGGAAGTCACCGGTATGGGATGAACGTCGGAAGGTACTGAGAAAGTTTCCCCGGTGACTAAGAAGTTGAAACGACATGTGACCCACCAAAACTACTGGGAAGTATCCGGAATGGGATGAACGTCCGAAATGACTGAAAATTCTACCCGGTGACTGTAAAGTTTCAACGTTTCTAGAACCACCCAAAACGAATGGGAAGTCACCGGATGGGCTGCATGTCTGACATGACTGAAACGTTGCTCATTTGACAGAAAAGTTAAAAAGACCCGCACACAGCTCAAAACGAGTTGGAAGACTACGGAACGGGTTGCATGTCTGAAGTGACTGAATCGCTGCCCCTTTGGCAGAAAAGTTGAAACGACCCGCACACAACTCAAAACGAGTGGGAAGACCACGGAACGGGTTGCACGTTGGAATTGACTGAAAACTTTTCTTCGGTGATTCAAAAGTTGAAATGACCCGCAAATCATGGAAAACGACTGGGAAGTCCTGAGAAAGAACTGTACGTCGGAAGTGACTGAAAACATATCCCGGTGACTCAAAAGGTCAAACGACCCGTGAAGCTCCCAAAACGACTGGTAAGTCTTCTGAACGGGCTGCACGTCGGAGTTGACAGAAAATGCTGTACTGGTGACTAAAAAGTTGAAGCGACCCGCCAACCACCCAAAACGAACGGGAAGTTCTCGAAATGGGCTGCTCATAGAAAGTGATTGAAAAAACTTTCAAAGACTGAAAAGGTGAAACAACCCGCAATCTACCAAAAACGACTGGGTACGCCCTGGAATCGGCTTCATGTCCTTTGTGATAGAAAACGCTGTCCCGGTGACTGAAAAGTTGATAGGTCTCGTGAACCACACATAACGAGTGGAAAGTCCCCGACACATACTGCACGTCGTGACTAAAAATGCTGAACCGGTGACTGAAAGTTGAAACTACACGCGAATCACCCAAAACAACTAGGAAGTACCCGAAACCTGCTGTACTTTGTTATTGACTGAAGACACTACCCCAGTGACTGAAAAGTTGAAACTACTACTTTCCCTTTTTTCTGTTTCTTTCTCTCTCCTACCTCTTCTCTCTTTTTCTCTTCATCTCTCCGTTCTTTCTCTTTACCTTTATCTCCTTTCTCTCCTCTTTCTCTCCATCTGTTTCCTCTCTCGACTCCTTTTCCTTTCTGTCATCTCTCAATTTTTCACTCTCCTCTTTCTTCTCTTTATCCTCTCTTTCTCTGTTTTTCTCTTTCTCTTTCTTTCTCCTCTCTATTTCTCTATCTCCTTTATCTCTCTTAACTCTCTTCTTCCCCTCTATCTTTCTGTCTCTCCCCTCTCTCTCTCGACTCTCTTTCTACTCTCTCTAATTCGTTCTTCTCTCTCCTCTCTCCTCTCCTCTTTCTCTCATTTTTTTCTCTTTCTCTCTCCTCTCTCTTTCTCTCTATTATCTATTATTCTCTCCCTCCTCTCTGTCCTCTTTCTCTTTCTCTTTCTCGCCTTTCTCCTATCTCTCACTTTCCTCGCTCCTTATTGTCTCTTTGTTGTGTCTTTCACCTCTCTCTTCTCTCACTCTTTCTGTTTCTCCTCTCTCCTCTCTCCTCTGTCTTCTCTCCTCTCTTTCTCCTCTCTCTCTTTAACTTTCACTCCTCTCTCTTTTTTGTCTCCTCTTTATTCTCTCTCTCCTCTATCTCTTTTTCTCTCTCCTCTCTCTTGCTTCTCCCCTGTCTCTTACGCTTCTCTCACTTCAAAACCCTAAACACTAAACCCTAAACCAAAACCACGATGAAATTTAAACAATCCTAAACCCAAAACTTTAAGCCCTAAACCCTAAACCCTAAACCTTAAACTTAACAATAACCATAACACTAACCATAACCCTAACCCTAACCCTAACCCTAACCCTAATCCTAACACTATACCCTAAACCCTAAACTTAACACTAACCCTAACCCTAACCCTAACCCTAACCCTAACTCTAACCCTAACCCTAACCCTAATCCTAACCCTAAGCCTGACCCTAACCCTAACCCTAACCCTAACCCTAACCCTAACCCTAACCATAACCCTAAACCTAAACCTAACCCTAACCCTAACCCTAACCTTAACCCCCTAACCCTAACCCTAACCTTAAGCCTAACATAACCCCATAACCCCATAACCCTAAATCTAACCCTAACTCTAACCCTAATCTTAACGCTAACCTCAACCCTAACCCTAACCCTAACCCTAACGCTAACCCTAACTCTAACCCTAACCCTAAACCTTACCCTAACACTAATCCTAACCTTAACCCTAACCCTAAACCTAACCCTCACCATAAACCTAACCCTAATCCTAACACTTACCCTACCACCCTAAATTCTAAACCCTGAACAACCCTAAACCCTAAAACCTGAAAAACCCTGAACACTAATCCAAAAGCACCCTAAACACTAAACTCTAAACACTAAACGCTAAAAACCCCTAAACCCTAAACAATCCTAAACCCTAAACAACCATAACCCTAAACCCTAAAACACTATACAACCGTACACCCTAAATCTTAAAAAATCCTATATCATAAACCCTTAACAACCCTAAACACTAAATCCTAAACAACCCTAAACAACTCTAAACAACTCTAAACGCTAAACACTTAACAACCCTAAACATTAAACAATCTTAAACGCTATACCCTAAACCTAAAC
This sequence comes from Micromys minutus, assembly GCF_963924665.1. NCBI lineage: Eukaryota > Metazoa > Chordata > Mammalia > Rodentia > Muridae > Micromys > Micromys minutus. The sequence continues at coordinate 256,570 of NW_027667414.1, read as the reverse complement.
CACCCTAAAACTTAAACAATCCTAAACCCTAAACCTTAAACCCTAAACTCTAAATCCTAATCCATAATTCTAACAATAACCATAACCCTAACCCTAAACCTAAACCTAGCCCTAACCCTAACCCTAAGCCTAACATAACCCCATAACCTAATGCTAACCCTAACCCTAACCCTAACCCTAACCCTAACCCTAACTCCTTAACCTTAAACCCTAAATACTAAACCCTGAACGACCATAAATCCTAAACCCTGAACAACCCTAAATCCTAAACCCTGAATAACCCTAAACACTAAACTCTAAACAACCCTAAACAACCCTAATCACTATACCCTAAACAACACTAAACACTAAACCCAAAACAACCCTAAACCCTAAACCTTAAACACTAAACCCTAAACAACCCTAAACAACTTTAAACCCTAAACCCTAAACAACCCTAAACCTTAAAAAATCCTAAATTCTAAACCCTAAACCCTAAACCTAAACCACCCTAAATCTTAAACAATCCTAAACCCTAAACCTTAAACCCTAAACACTAAACCCTAAACCATAAAGAACCCTAAACCCTAAACCCTAAACCTAACAATAACCCTAACCCTAACCCTAACCCTAATTCTAACCACTCTGCACATGCGCACCACTCTAACTCTAGCCCTAACCCTAACTTTAACTTGAACCCGAACCCGAACCCTAACCCTAACCCTAACACTAACCCTAACCCGGGTACAAACCGAAAAGACTGGGACTCTCCAATATGAGCTGCACATCGGAAGTATCTGAAAACGCTGCCCCTGTAACTGAAAAGTTGAAAAGACCCACGAAACACCCAAAACGACTAAGAAGTCCCCGGAATGGGTTGCCTGTCAATATTTACTGAATACCCAGCCTCGGTGAATGAAAAGTTGAAAAAACAGTCTAACCAGCCAAAACGACTGGGAATTCCTCGGAATAAACTGCACGTCCGATATGAATGAAAACGTGCCCCGGTGACTGAAAAGATGAAATGACCTGCGAACCACTCCACAGGACAGGTAAGTCCAGTGAATGAGCTGCACGTCGGAGGTAAATGAAAAGTCTACCCGGTGATTGAAATGTTGAAACGACTCAAAATCACCTGAAACGACAGTGAAGTTCACAAAACGGGTTGCACGTCACAAGTCATTAAAAACGCTGCCCTGGTGACTAAGAAGTTTAAATGACACGCGAACCACACGAAACGACTGTAAAATCTCAGTAATAGGTTGCATGTCGTAAATGACTGAAAACGCTTCTTGGTGACTGAAAAGGTTACACGCTTCGCAAACCTTACTAAACGACTATAAAGTACCAGAAACATACTGCGCGTGGGTTATAACGGAAAACGTTGCCCCGGATACTGAAAGGGTAAAACGACCTGGAAAAGACCCAAAACGACTAGGAAGTTTTTGGAATAGGCTGCACATAAGAAGTGACTGAAAACACTGCCCGACTGACAGAAAAGTTGAAAAGAATTGGGATCCATCAAAAGCGACAGGCATGTTCCCAGAATAGGCTGCACATTGGAAGTACCTGAAAACGCTTTCCTGGTGAATGAAAAGTTGAAATGAACTGAGTCCCACCGTAAGTGACTGGGAAGTCCACAGAGTAGACTGCACGTAGGGAGTGTTTGAAAACGCTGCCTCGGTAGAAACGATCTGCGAATAACCCAAAACGACTGTGAAGACCTTGGATTAGCTGCACGTTGGTAGTTCCTGAAAACGCTGCCCCGGTGACTGTAAGTAGAAACGACAGGCGAAACAGCAAAAACGACTAGGAAGTACCCGGAATAAGATGAACATCGGTTATGACTGAAAACGCTGTCCCGCTGACTGAAGAGTTGAAAGAATATGTGATTTACAAAAAAAGACTTGGAAGTACCCAGAATGGACTGCACGTCGGAAGTGACTGCAAACTTCACCGGTAAATTTAAATAGACCCGCGAACCTGTTAATGTCTCTGGGAAGACCAAGGAATCAGTTGCACTTTGGGAGTGACTGAAAACAATGCCCGAGTGACTGAAGAGTTGAAACGACCTGGAAACCACACGAAACTACTGGTAATTTTTCGAAATGAGCTGCACATCGGAAATAAGTGAAAATGCTACACAGGTGACTGTAGATTTGAAACGATCAGCGAACCAGTCAAAGCAACTGGGAAGTCCACGGAGTGGGTTGCACGTCGGAAGTGATTGAAAACGCTACGCGGGTGACTGAAAAGTTGAAACAACCCGTGCACAATCCTAAATAACTGGGTAGTCACAGGAATGGGTGGCATGTCAGAAGTGACTGAAAACGCTGCATTGTTGACTGAAAAGTTGAAACGAACCGGGAACCACCAGAAACATCTTAGAAGTCACCGGAAGGGTTGCTCGTAAAGTGACTAAAATCGGTGTGCTGGTGACTTACAAAATTATTCGACCCGCCAACGACAACAAACGAATGTCTCTGAAACGTATTTCATGTCGGTTGTGACTCAGAGACTTAAAAAGTTGAAACTAACTGCTATCCACCAAAAGCGACTGGTGAATCCCCGGCACAGCGGCTATTTAAAAGTGACTAAAAACGCTACCCCTAAACAGTGAAATGTAGAAACGAACTGCGATCCACACGAAACAAATATGGAGTCCCCGGAACTGACTACATGTCGGAAGTGACTCAAAAGTCTAAACTTTGACTGTAACTTTAAAACGACCAGCAAACCTCCCAAAACTACTGGGAAATCCCCAGAATAAGCTGCACGTCGGATATGACTGAAAACGCTGCCCTGGTGTTCAACAATTTAAAACGACTCGCGAACCACCGAAAACGACAATGAAGTCCGCAGAACATGCTACTCATCGGAACCGACTAAAAACTCTACCCGGTGACTGAATGGTTGAAACGACCTCCGAACCAAAAAAACAATTCGGAAGTCCCCATTACTGACTGCATGTCCATAGTGACTGAACACGCTACCCTGGTGACTGATACGTAGAAACGTCCATAAAACCACCCAAAACGACTGGGAAAACGCTGAAATGGGCTGCACATAGGAATTGACACAAAACGCTACTTCCATGACTGAAAAGTTGAAATGACCTGCGATCAACCCAAAACGACTTGGAATTTCCCGGAATTGGCTGCACGGCGGAAGTGATTGAAAAGTCTACCCTTTGACTGTAAACTTGAAACGACCCAAGAACTACCAAGTACAACTGGAGATTCTCCTGAATGAGCTGCATGTCAAATTTGACTGAAAACGCTGCCCAAGTGAATAAAAAGTTGAAACGCGAACCACCCAAAACATTTAGGAAGTACACGGAATGGTCAGCACGTCGGACGTGACTGAAAACGCTGACCCGGGGGCTGAAAGGTTGAAACGACCAGAAATGACTGGGAAATTTCCGTAAAGACCTTGCAAATAAGAAATGACGCAAATCTCTGCTTCAGTGACTGAAAAGTCGAAACGACCAGCGAAACAACAATAAAGACTGGAAAGTCCCCGCCATGGGCTGGACGTCGGAAGTGACTGAAAACGCTGCCCGGTTACTGATAAGTTGAAATGACATGCGAAACTTTTGAAACAACTGGGAAGTCCATGAAACGAGTTGTACGTCGGAAGTGACTGAAAACGCTGCCCGTGTGACTGAAAATTTGAAAACACAGGAGTACCACCCAAAACAACTGGGAAGTCTCCAGAATGGGTGCATGTCAGAAGTTACTGAAAAAGTTGCCCAAACGTTGCCATGGTGACTGAAAAATTGAAAGGAAGGGCGAACCACGCAAAACAACTGGGAAATTCACGGAATCGACTGCACGTAGGAAGTGATAGAAAACGCTGACCGGTGATTGAAAAGTTGAAACGACCTAAGAACTATCCTAAATGTCTGGAAAGTCCCCAGAATGGGCAGACTATACTGAAAACGCTGCCCCAGAAACTTTAAAGGTGAAACGGTATGTGAACCACCCGAAATGACTGGGAAGTCCCAGAAATGTGCTGCATAACGTGACTGAAAATGCGTGTCTTGTTACTGAAAAGTTGAATGAAACCGAGAACCACACAAAACAAATGGTAAGTAAATGAAACGGTCTGCACGTCGAACATGACTGACAACGCTGCATCGGTAACTGAATATTGAAACGACACGAGAACCACACAAAAGGATTGAGAGGTCATCAGAACGGGATGCACTTAGAAATTGACAGAAGACACTGCCCATTGACTTAAAGTTGAAATGACCCGCGAATCACCCAAAACGACTAGGAAGTCCCGAGATTAAACTGCACTTTGGAATTAATAGAGAACGCTGCTCTGATGACAGAAAACTTGAACCGTGATCCTCCTTAAACGACTGGAAGACCCGGAATGTGCCGCAGGTCGGAAGTGACTGAAAAAGCAGTCCCACTTACTGTAAATTTGAAACAACTCACAAACCACCAAAAACGACTGGGAAGGTCACCGAATGGGCTGCACGTAGGAAGTTACGGAAAATGCTGCCCCAAGTGAATGAAAATAGAAAACACTCGCGAACCTCTGAAAACGACTGTGAAGTCTCCGGAATGTGCTTCACATTGAAAGTGACTAAAACGCTTACTGGGTGACTGAAAAGTTCAAACGACCCACAAAATTCACAAATAGACTGGGAAGTCCTCAGAATGGGTTGCACGTCCTAATTAACTGAAAATGATTTTGCGGTGACTGAAGAGTTGAAACGACCCGAGAATTACCCAAAACAACTGGGAAGTTCCTGGAACGAGCTGCACGTTGAAATTGACTGAAAACGCTGTCCAGGTGAATGAAATATTCCAATTTCGAGCGAACCACGCAAAAAATACTCAGAAGTCATCGAAACGGGCTGCTCATAGGAATTGACTGAGAATAGTGCCCCAATGACTGAAAACTTGTAATGAAACGCCAATCGCCCATCTTGACTGGGAAGTCACCGGTATGGGATGAACGTCGGAAGGTACTGAGAAAGTTTCCCCGGTGACTAAGAGGTTGAAACGACATGTGACTCACCAAAACGACTGGGAAGTATCCGGAATGGGATGCACGTCGGAAATGACTGAAAATTCTACCTGGTGACTGTAAAGTTTAAACGTTTCGAGAACCACCCAAAACGAATGGGAAGTCACCGGATGGGCTGCATGTCTGACATGACTGAAACGTTGCTCATTTGACAGAAAAGTTGAAAAGACCCGCACACAGCTCAAAACGAGTTGGAAGACTACGGAACGGGTTGCATGTCTGAAGTGACTGAATCGCTGCCCCTTTGGCAGAAAAGTTGAAACGACCCGCACACAACTCAAAATGAGTGGGAAGACCACGGAACAGGTTGCACGTTGGAATTGACTGAAAACTTTTCTTCGGTGATTGAAAAGTTGAAATGACCCGCAAATCATGGAAAACGACTGGGAAGTCCTGAGAAAGAACTGTACGTCGGAAGTGACTGAAAACATATCCCGGTGACTCAAAAGGTCAAACGACCCGTGAAGCTCCCAAAACGACTGGTAAGTCTTTTGAACGGGCTGCACGTCGGAGTTGACAGAAAATGCTGTACTGGTGACTAAGAAGTTGAAGCGACCCGCCAACCACCCAAAACGAACGGGAAGTTCTCGAAATGGGCTGCTCATAGAAAGTGATTGAAAAAACTGTTTCAGAGACTGAAAAGGTGAAACAACCCGCAATCCACCAAAAACGACTGGGTATGCCCTGGAATAGGCTGCATGTCCTTTGTGATAGAAAACGCTGTCCCGGTGACTGAAAAGTTGATACGTCTCGCGAACCACACATAACGAGTGGAAAGTCCCCGACACATGCTGCACGTCGTGACTAAAAATGCTGAACCGGTGACTGAAAAGTTGAAACTACACGCGAATCACCCAAAACAACTGGGAAGTACCCGAAACCTGCTGTACTTCGTTATTGACTGAAGACACTACCCCAGTAACTGAAAAGTTGAAACTACTACTCTCCCTTTTCTCTGTCTCTTTCTTTCTCCTACCTCTTCTCTCTTTTTCTCTTCATCTCTCCGTTCTTTCCCTTTACTTTTATCTCCTTTCTCTCCTCTCTCTCCATCTGTTGCCGCTCTCGCCTCTTTTTCCTCTGTCATCTCTCAATTTTTCACTCTCCTCTTTCTTCTCTTTATCCTCTCTTTCTCTATGATTTTCTCTTTCTCTCTCTCCTCTCTATCTCTCTATCTCCTTTATCTCTCTCCACTCTCTCCTTTCCCTCTATCTTTTTGTCTCTCCCCTCTCTCTCTCGACTCTCTCTACTCTCTCTCTTATTCGTTCCTCTCTTTCCTCTCTCCTCTCTCTCCTCTTTCTCTCATTTTTTTCTTTCTCTCTCCTCTCTCTTCTTTTTCTCTCCATTATCTATTATTCTCTCCCTCCTCTCTGTCCTCTTTCTTTTTCTCTCTTTCTCACCTTTCTCCTATTTCTATCTTTCCTCGCTCCTCTCTGTCTCTTTGTTTTGTCTTTCTCCTCTCTCTCTTTAACTTTTACTCCTCTCTCTTTTTTCTATCTCCTCTTTATTTTCTCTCTCCTCTATCTCCCTTTCTCTCTCCTCTCTCTCGCTTCTCTCTTGTCTCTTACGCTTCTCTCACTTTAATATCTCTCTCCTCTCCTCTCTCTTCACTCTCTCTTCTCTGTCTCACTCTTTCTCATCTGTCTTTCTCTTCCTTCCCTTTTTCTCTCTATCTCTCCTCTTTCTACTCTCTCCTCTCTATTTTCTCTCTCTTACACTCCTCTTTCTCCTCTTTCTCCTCTCTGTCTCTTACACTTTTCTCTAATCTCTTTCCTCTATCTCTTCTCTGTCTCTCTCTTTCTCATCTCTCTCTTTCTTTTTCTCTAAACTCTTTCTATTCTGTCTTTCCATCTTTCTATTCTCTCCTCTCTCTTCTCTCTTTGCTCTCTCCTCTCTCATGCTTCAATCTCTCTCCTCTCTCTTCTCTCTCTTGCTTTCAATGTCTCTTTCTCTCTTCTCTGTCTCTGTTTATCATGTCTCTCCTCTCCTATCTCTCCTATCTCTCATCTTTCTCTCTTTGTCACTCTACCCTCTTTCTACTCTCTCTCCTCTCCTTTTTGAATCTTGACACACTCTTACACTCCTCTCTTTCTCTGCTCTCTCTCGCTGTCACCAAAAGTATTAATGTCACCAAAATTTTTGATGTCATCTAAATGATTAATGTCACTGAAATAATTAATGTTTACTAAAGAATTAACGTTACCAAAATAATCAATGTCAGAATAATTTATATACCCAAAATAATTGTCACCAAAATCATTAATGTGCAATTTTGCCCCAAAATAAATTTCTGGCTTTTTGCTCCAAAATAAAAAAAATTGCTGCAATTTTGCACAAAAATAAGGGCAATTTCTGGAATTTTGTCCAAAAAAACGGGGCATTTCTGCCTTTTCGACCCAAAACTGGGGGAATCTCTGCCTTTCTGGCCCAAAATAAGGGAAATTTCTGCAATTTTGCCCCAAAATGAGGGGAATTTCTGGAATTTTGCCCAAAAATAAAAGGAATTTCTGCCTCTCTGCCCCAAAATAAATGTCTGCAATTTTGCCACAAAATAAAAGAATTTTCTGCCTTTTTGCCATTAAATAAGGGAAATTTCTTCATTTTTGCCCCAAAATAAAAGTAATTTTTGCATTTTTGCGCCAAAATTAGAAGAATTTTTGCCTTTTTGCTCCAAAACAAAAAGAATTTCTGATTTTTGCCCCAAAATAAGTGGAATTTCTGAGATTTTTCCCTGAAATAAGTTAAATTTCTACAATTCTGCCCCAAATAAGCGAAATTTCAGCAATTTTGCCCTAAATTAGGTGAATTTCTGCAATTTTGCTCCAAAATATAAGGATTTTCTGCCTTTTTGGAAAAAAAATAAAGGGAATTTTTGCCATTTTGCTATAAAAAAAGGGAAATTTCTTCCTTTTTTCCTCAAAATAAGTTGAATTTCTGCCGTTTTACATCAATATACGTGGAATTTCTGCCTTTTTCCCCAAAATAGAGGGAATTTCTGTCTTTTTGCCCAAAAATAAAAGGAATTTCTAAATTTTGCCCTGAAATAATTGAAATTTCTGCAATTTTACCCCAAAATAAGGGGATATTCTACCTTTTTGCCACAAAATATGGGGAATTTCAGCCTTATTACCTCAAAATAAATAGAATTTCTGCCTTTTGCCCCAAAATTTCAGGAATATCTGCCTTTTTGCCCCAAAATAAGGAAAAATTTTTGCAATTTTGTACCAAATAAAAGAAATTTCCGCCTTTTTGCCTCAAAATAAGAGAAATTTCTGCCTTTTTTCCCTGAAATAAGTGAAATTTCTGCAATTTTGCCCCCCAAAAAGGAAAATTTCTGCCTTTTTTTCCTGAAATAAGTGAAATTTCTGCAATTTTGCCCCCCCAAAAAAAAATTTCTGCCTTTTTTTCCTGAAATAAGTGAAATTTCTGCAATTTTGCCCCAAAATAAGGGAAATTTCTGCAATTTTGCCCCAAAATAAGAGAAATTTCTGCAATTTTGCCCCAAAATAAAAGAAATTTCTAGAATTAATCCCCAAAGGGGAATTTTTGATTTTTGCCACGAAATTAGAAAATTTTCTGACTTTTTGCCCCAAAATAAAGGGAATTTCTGCCTTTATGACCCAGAATTAGGGGAATTTCTGCAATTTTGCCCAAAATACGAGGAATTTCTTCTTTTTTGCACGAAAATAAGGGGAATGTATACCTTTTGCCATAAAAAAGAGAAATTTCTTCATTTTTGCCCCAAAATAAGGGGGATTTCTGCATTTTTACCTCAAAATAAATGGAATTTCTGCCTTTTTACCCAAAAATAAACGGAATTTCTGTCTTTTTGCCTCAAAATAAGGGGAATTTCTGATTTTTTGCCCTGAAATGAGTGAAATTTCTGCAATTTTGCCCCAAAATAAGAGAAATGTCTGCCTTTTTGCCCCAAAATGAGGGGAATTTCTGCATTTTTGCCCCAAAATAAAAGGAATTTCAGCGTTTATACCACATAAGAAGGAGAATCTCTGTCTTTTTGCCCCAAAATAAGGGGAATTTCTGATTTTTTGCCCAGAAATAAGTGAAATTTCTGCAATTTTGCCCCAGAATAAGAGAAATGTCTGCCATTTTGCCCCAAATTAAGGGGAATTTCTGCATTTTTTGCCCCAAAATAAGGGGAATTTCAGCCTTTTTACCACATAAGAAGGAAAATCTCTGCCTTTTTGTTCCAAAATAAGGGGAATTTCTGCCTTTTTGCCACAAAATAAGGGAAACTCAGCCTTTTTACCTCATAATAAGGGGAATCTCTGCCTTTTTGCTCCAAAATATGGAGAATTGCTGCCTTTTTGCCCCAAAATAAGGAAAATTTCTGCCTTTTTTCCCTGAAATAAGTGAAATTTCTGCAATTTTGCCCCAAAATAAGGGAAATTTTTGTCTTTTTGCCCCAAAATAAAAGGAATTTCTGATTTTTGCCCTGAAATAAGGAGAATTTCTGTATTTTTGCCCCAAATAAAGGGAATTTCTGCATTTTTGCCCCAAAATTAGGAGAGTTTCTGCAATTTTGCTTCAAAATACAGCAAATTTCTGCCTCTTTTCCCGAAAATAAGGGGAACTTCTGCCTTTTTGCCCCAAATAAAGGGAATTTCTGCATTTTTGACCCAATATTAGAAGAATTTCTGCAATTTTGCTCCAAAATAAGGGTAATTTCTGCCTTTTTGCCCGAAATTAAGGGGATTTTCTGCCTTTTTGCCCCAAAATAAGGAGAATTTCTGCCTTTTTGCCCTGAAATATATGAAATTTCTGCAATTTTACCCCAAAATAAGGTGAATTTCTGCCTTTTTGCCCTGAAATATATGAAATTTCTGCTTTTTTGCCCCAAAATAATGGGAATTTCTGCCTTTTTGCCCCAATATAAGAAAAATTTTTGCTTATTTTCTCTGAAATAAGTGAAATTCCTACAATTTTGCCCTAAAATAAGGGAAATTTCTGCAATTTATCCCCATAATAAGGGAAATTTCTGCAATTTTGCCCCAAATTAAGGGGAATTTCTGTTTTTGCCCCCAAATAAGGGAAATTTCTGTAATTTTGCCCTAAAATAAGGGGAAGTTCTGCCTTTTTGCCCTAAAATAAGGAGAATTTCGGCCTTTTTGCCGCAAAATAAAGAAAATTACTGTATTCTTTACCCCAAAATTAGGTGAATTTCTGCAATTTTGCTCCAAAATACGGGGATTTTCTGCCTTTTTTTGCCGAAAATAAAAGGAATTTCTGACATTTTGCCACGAAATAAGTGAAATTTCTGCAGTTTTACCCCAAAATAAGGAGAATTTCTGCCTTTTTGCCCAAAAATTAGGGGAATTTCTGCAATTTTGCTCCAAAATATGGGGAATTTCTGCCTTTTTGCCCGAAAATAAAGGGAATGTATACCTTTTTGCCATAAAAAAAGAAAAATTTTTCATTTTTGCCCCAAAATAAGGGGATTTTCCACCTTTTTGACTCAAAATAAGTGCAATTTCTGCCTTTTCCCCAAAATAAACAAAATTTCTTTCTTTGTGCCCCAAAATAAAGGAAATTTCAGCCTTTTTACCTCAAAATAAGAGAAATTTCTGCCTTTCTGCCCCAAAATATGAGGAATTTCTGACTTTTTTCCCCAAAATAAGAAAAATTTCTGCAATTTTGTACCAAAATAAAAATATATCTGCCTTTTTGCCCCCCCAAAAAATTTTCCCCTTTTTTTTCCTAAAATAAGTGAAATTTCTGCAATTTTGCCCCAAAATAAGGGAAATTTCTGCAATTTTGCCCCAATGTAAAGGAAATTTCTGCAATTTTGCCCCAAAATAAAGGGAATTTCTGACTGTTTGCTCCTGAAAAAAGGAGATTTTCTGTCTTTTTGCCCCAAAATAAGGAGAATTTCTGCCTTTTTGCCCAAAAATTATGAGAATTTCTGAAATTTTGCTTCAAAATACGGGGAATTTCTGCCTTTTAGCCCCAAAATAAAGGGAATTTCTGCATTTTACCTCAAAATAAGAATAATTTTGGCCTTTTGCCTCAAAATATGCGGAATTTCTGCATTTTTGTTTCAAAATAAGAAAAAATTTTCAATTTTGTACCATAATAAAAGAAATTTCTTCTTTTTGCCCCAAAATAAGGGGAATTTCTGACTTTTTGCCCCGAAATAAATGAAATTTCTGCAATTTTGCCCAAAAATAAGGAAAATTTGTGCCTTTTTGCCCTAAAAAAAGAATTTTTGCCTTTTGCCCCAAAATATGGGGAATTTCAGCATTTTACCTCAAAATAAGAAGAATTTCAGCCTTTTTGCACCAAAATATGGAAAATTTCTGCCTTTTTGCCCGAAATTAAGTGGAATTTCTGCTTTTTTGTCCGGAAATAAGTGAAATTTCTGCAATTTTAGCCAAAAATTAGGGATTTCATCTTTTTGCCCCAAAATAAGAGAAATTTCTGCCATTTTGCCCTGAAATATTTGAAATTTCTGCAATTTTACCCCAAAATAAAAGGAATTTCTGCCTTTTTGTCCCAAAATAAGGGGAATTTCAGCCTTATTACCTCAAAATAAGGGGAATTTCTGCCTTTTTGCCCCAAAATATAAGGAACTTCTGCCTTTTTGCCCCCAAATAAGGAAAATTTCTGCAATTTTGCCCCAAAATAAAGGGAATTTCTTCCTTTTGCCCCAAAATAAAGGATATTTCAGCCTTTTTGCCTGAAAATAAGTGAAATTTCTGCAATTTTGCCCCAAATAAGGAAAATTTCTGCAATTTTGCCCCAAAATAAGGTAAATTCCTGCAATTTGGCCCCAAAATAAGTGGAATTTCTGAGTTTTGCCCCAAAATAAGAAGAATTTCTGTCTTTTTGCCCCAACATATAGGGAATTTCTGCCTTTTTGCTTCACAATTAGGGGAATTTCTGCAATTTAGCTCCAAAATAAGGGGAATTTCTGCCTTTTTGCCTCTAAATAGTTTGAATTTTTGTCTTTTCCCCCCAAAACAAAGAGAATTTCTGTCTTTTTTGCCCCAAAATAAGGAAAATTTCTGACTTATTACCCTGAAATAAGTGAAATTTCTGCAATTTTGCCTTAAAATAAGGGAAATTTCTGCCTTTTTGCCTCCAAATAAGGGGAATTTCAGCCTTTTTACCTCAAAATAAGGGGAATTTCTGCATTTTTGCCACAAAATATTAGGAATTTCTGCCTTTTTGCCCAAAATAAGAAAAATTTCTGCCTTTTTTTACCTGAAATAAGTGAAATTTCTGAAATTTTGCCCCAAAATAAGGGACATTTCTGGAATTTTGCCCCAAAATAAGAGGAATTTCCGAGTTTTGCCCCAAAATAAGGAGAATTTCTGTCTTTTTGCCCCAACATATAGGGAATTTCTGCCTTTTTGCCCCCCAATTAGGGGATTTTCTGCAATTGTGCTCCAAAAAACGGGGAATTTCTGATTTTTTTGCCCGAAAATAAGGGGAATATAGACCTTTTGCCACAAAAGAGGGAAATTTCTTCATTTTTGCCCCAAAATAAGAGGAATTTCTTCCTTCTTACCTCAAAATAAGTGAAATTTGTGCCTTTTTACCCAAAAATAAACGAAATTTCTGTCTTTTTGCCCAAAAATAAAAGGAATTTTTGAATTTTGCCCTGAAATAAGTGAAATTTCTGCAATTTTGCCCCAAAATAAGGGAAATTTCTGCCTTTTTGCCACAAAATAAAGGGAATCTCTGCCTTTTTGCCCCAAAATATCGGGAATTTCTGCATTTTTGCCCCAAAATAAAGAAAATTTCTGCAATTTTGTACCAAAATAAAAGAAATTTCTGCGCTTTTGACCCAAAATAAGAGAAATTTCTGCGCTTTCTCCCTGAAATAAGTGAAATTTCTGCAATTTTGCCGCAAAATAAGGAAAATTTCTGCAATTTTGCCACAAAATAAAGGACATTTCTGCAATTTTGCCCCAAAATAAGAGGAATTTCTTTTTGCCCTGAAATAAGGAGAATTTCTGTCTTTTGGTTCCAAATTAATGTGAATTTCTGCATTTTTCCCCAAAATTAGGGGAATATGTGCAATTTTGCTTCAAAATACGAGGAAATCTGCCTTATTGCACAAAAATAAAGGGAATTTCTGCATTTTTGCACCAATATAAGGGTAATTTCTGAAATTTAGCTTTAAAATACGGGGAATTTCTGCGTTATTGTCCGAAATAAAGTGGAATTTCTGCCTTTTTGCCCTGAAATATTTGAAATTTCTGCAATTTTACCCCAAAATAAGGGGAATTTCTGTTTTTGGCCCCAAAATTAGGGGAATTTCTGCTTTTTGCCCCAAAATAAGGTAAATTTCTGACTTTTTGCCCTGAAATAATTGAAATTTCTGCAATTTTGTCCCAAAATAATAGGAATTTCTGCCTCTTTGCCGAAAATAAGGGGAATTTCAGCATTTTACCTCCAAATAAGGGGAATTTCTGCCTTTTTGCCACAAAATATCGGGAATTTCTGCCCTATTGCCCTTAAATAAGGAAAATTTCTGCTTTTCTGCCCCAATTAACGGGAATTTCTACCTTTTTGCCACAAAGTAAAGGGAATTTCTGCCTTTTTGCCCCAAAATAACAGGAATTTCAGCCTTTTTACCTCAAAATAAGGGGAATTTCTGCCTTTTTCCCCAAAATATGGGTAATTTTTGCCTTTTTGTTCCAAAATAAAATTTTTTATTTTTGCACCATAATAAAAGAAATTTCTGCTTTTTGCCCCAAAATAAGAGGAATTTCTGACTTTTTGCCCTGAATTAAATGAAATTCCTGCAATTATGCCCGAAAATAAGGGAAATTTGTGCCTTTTTGCCCCAAAATGAGGGGAATTTCTGCCTTTTTGCCCCAAAATATGGGGAATTTCAGGATTTTACCTCAAAATAAGGGGAATTTCAGCCTTTTTGCACCAAAATATGGGGAATTTCTGCCTTTTTGCCACAAAATAAGAAAAATTTCTGCAAGTCTGTAACAAAATAAAAGAAATTTCTAAAATTTTGCCCCAAAATAAGGGAAATTTCTGATTTTTGCCCCAAAATAAGGAGAATTTTTCTATTTTTGCCCCAAAAAAGGGAATTTCTGCCTTTTTGCCCCAAAATTAGGGGAGTTTCTGCAATTTTGCTCCAAAATAAGGGGAATTTCTGCCTTTTTACCCCAAAATAAGGGGAATTTCTGCCTTTTTGCTCTGAAATATGTAAAATTTCTGCAATATTACCCCAAAATAAGGTGAATTTCTGCCTCTTTGTCCCAAAATAATGGGAATTTCTGCCTTTTTGCTCCAAAATAAGAAAAATTTTTGCTTTCTCTGAAATAAGTGAAATTTCTGCAATTTTGCCCTAAAATAAGGGAAATTTCTGTTTTTTGCCCCCAAATAAGGGAAATTTCTGCAATTTTGCCCTAAAATAAGGGGAATTTGTGCCTTTTGCCCCAAAATAAGGAGAATTTCTGCCTTTTTGCCCCAAAATAAAGAAAATTACTGTATTTTTTACCCCAAATCAGGTGAATATCTGCAATTTTGCTCCAAAATATGGGGATTTTCTGTTTTTTTCGCCAAAAATAAGGGGAATTTCTGCCATTATGCAGCGAAATAAGTGAAATTTCTGTAGTTTTACCCCAAAATAAGGGGAATTTCTGCCTTTTTGCTTAAAAATTAGGGGTATTTCTGCAATTTTACTCCAAAATACGGGGAATTTCTGCCTTTTTTCCCGAAAATAAAGGGAACGTATAACTTTTTGCCATAAAAAAGGAAATTTCTTCATTTTTGCCCCAAAATAAGAAGATTTTCCACCTTTTTGACTCAAAATAAGTGCAATTTCTGCCTTTTCCCCAAAATAAACGAAATTTCTGTCTTTTTGCCCCAAAATAAGGGGAATTTCAGCCTTATTACCTCAAAATAAAGGGAATTTCTGCCTTTTTGCCCCAAAATATGGAAAATTTCTGCCTTTTTCCCAAAAAATAAAGGGAATTTCTGCATTTTTGCACCAATATTAGGTGAATTTCTGCAATTTTGCTCCAAAATACGAGGAATTTCTGCCTTTTTACCCGAAATTAAGTGGATTTTCTGCCTTTTTGCCCCCAAATAAGGGAAATTTCTGCAATTTTATCCCAAATTATGGGGAATTTCAGCCTTTTTACCTCAAAATAAGGGGAATTTCTGCCTTTTTCCCCAAAATACGGGGAATTTCTGAATTTTTGCCCCAAAATAAGAAAAATTTCTGCAATTTTGTAACAAAATAATAAAATTTCTGCCTTTTTGCCCCAAAAAAGAAAATTTCCGCCTTTTTTCCCTGAAATAAGTGAAATTTCTGCAATTTTGCCCCAAAATAAGGGAAATTTCTGCAATTTTGCCCCAATGTAAAGGAAATTTCTGCAATTTTGACCCAAAATAAGGGGAATTTCTGACTGTTTGCTCCCAAAAAAAGGAGATTTTCTGCCTTTTTCCCCAAATATGGAAAATTTCTGCCTTTTTGTTTAAAAATAAAAATTTCTTCAATTTTGTACCATAATAAAAGAAATTTCTTCTTTTTGCCCCAAAATAAGGGGAATTTCTGACTTTTTGCTCTGAAATAAATGAAATTTCTGCAATTTTGCCCCAAAATAAGAAAAATTTGTGCCTTTTTGCCCCCAAAAAAGAAGAATTTTTGCCTTTTGCCCCAAAATATGGGGAATTTCAGCATTTTACCTCAAAATAAGAAGAATTTCAGCCTTTTTGCACCAAAATATGGAAAATTTCTGCCTTTTTGCCCCGAAAATAAAGGGAATTTCTGCATTTATGCACCAATATTAGGGGAATTTCTGCAATTTTGCTCCACAATACGGGTCATTTCTGCTTTTTTGCCCGAAATTAAGTGGAATTTCTGCCTTTTTGTCCGGAAATAAGTGAAATTTCTGCAATTTTAGCCAAAAATTAGGGATTTCATCTTTTTGCCCCAAAATAAGGGATATTTCTGCCATTTTGCCCTGAAATATTTGAAATTTCTGCAATTTTACCCCAAAATAAGCAGATTTTTTGCCTTTTTGTCCCAAAATAAGGGGAATTTCAGCTTTATTACCTCAAAATAAGGGGAATTTCTGCCTTTTTGCCCTAAAATATAAGAAATTGCTGCCTTTTTGCCCCAAAATATGGGGAATTTCTGCAATTTTGCCCCAAAATAAGGGGAATTTCTTCCTTTTTGCCTTAAAATAAAGGATATTTCAGCCTTTTTACCTGAAAATAAGTGAAATTTCTGCAATTTTGCCCCAAATAAGGAAAATTTCTGCAATTTTTCCCCAAAATAAGGTAAATTCCTGCAATTTGGCCCCAAAATAAGTGGAATTTCTAAGTTTTGCCCCAAAATAAGGAGAATTTCTGTCTTTTTGCTCCAACATATAGGGAATTTCTACCTTTTTGCCACACAATTAGGGGAATTTCTGCAATTTTGCTCCAAAATACGTGGAATTTCTGCCTTTTTGTCTGAAAAAAAGGGGAATGCATATCTTTTTGCCATAAAAAGAGAAATTTCTTCATTTTTGCTCCAAAATAATGGGAATTTCTGCCTTTTTGCCCCTAAATAAGTGGAATTTCTGTCTTTTCCCCCCAAAATAAAGGGAATTTCTGTCTTTTTTGCCCCAAAATAAGGAAAATTTCTGACTTATTACCCTGAAATAAGTGAAATTTCTGCAATTTTGCGCTAAAATAAGGGAAATTTCTGCCTTTTTGCCCCCAAATAAGGGGAATTTCAGAATTATTACCTCAAAATAAGGGGAATTTCTGCCTTTTTGCCCCAAAATATAAGGAATTTCTGCCTTTTTGCCCCAAAATATGGGGAATTTCTGCAATTTTGCCCCAAAATAAGGGGAATTTCTTCCTTTTTGCCCCAAAATAAAGGATATTTCAGCCTTTTTACCTGAAAATAAGTGAAATTTCTGCAATTTTGCCCCAAAAAAAGAAAATTTCTGCAATTTTGCCCCAAAAATAGGGTAAATTCCTGCAATTTGGCCCCAAAATAAGTGGAATTTCTGAATTTTGCCCCAAAATAAGGAGAATTTCTGTCTTTTTGCTCCAACATATAGGGAATTTCTACCTTTTTGCCCCACAATTAGGGGAATTTCTGCAATTTTGCTCCAAAATACGAGGAATTTCTGCCCTTTTGCCTGAAAATAAGGAAAATGCATATCTTTTTGCCATAAAAAGGGAAATTTCTTCATTTTTGCTCCAAAATAATTGAACTTTCTGCCTTTTTGCCTCTAAATAAGTGGAATTTCTGTCTTTTCCCCCCAAAATAAAGAGAATTTCTGTCTTTTTTGCCCCAAATAAGGAAAATTTCTGACTTATTACCCTGAAATAAGTGAAATTTCTGCAATTTTGCCCCAAAATAAGGGAAATTTCTGCTTTTTGCCCCCAAATAAGGGGAATTTCAGCCTTATTACCTCAAAATAAGGGGAATTTCTGCCTTTTTGCCCCAAAATATAAGGAATTTCTGCCTTTTTGCCCCAAAATATGGGAAATTTCTGCAATTTTGCACCAAAATAAGTGAAAAATTTCTGAAATTTTGCCCCAAAATAAAAGAAATTTCTGGAATTTTGCCCCAAAATAAGTGGAATTTCTGAATTTTGCCCCCAAATAAGGAGAATTTCTGTCTTTTTGCCCCAACATATAGGGATTTCTGCCTTTTTGCCCCACAATTAGGGGATTTTCTGCAATTGTGCTCCAAAAATCGGGGAATTTCTGCTTTTTTGCCCTAAAATAAGGGGTATGTATAACTTTTGCCACAAAAGAGAAAAAATTTCTTCATTTTTGCCCCAAAATAAGAGGAATTTCTGCCTTCTTACCTCAAAATAAGTGAAATTTCTGCCCTTTTACCCAAAAATAAATGAAATTTCTGTCTTTTTGCTTCAAAATAAAAGGAATTTTTGAATTTTGCCCTGAAATAAGTGAAATTTCTGCAATTTTGCCCCAAAATAAGGGAAATTTCTGCCTTTTTGCCACAAAATAAAGGGAATTTCTGTCTTTTTTCCCCAAAATAAGGGGAATTTCAGCATTTTACCTCATAATAAGGGGAATCTCTTCCTTTTTGCCCCCAAATATGGGGAATTTCTGCATTTTTGCCCCAAAATAAAGAAAGTTTCTGCAATTTTGTACCAAAATAAAAGAAATTTCTGCCTTTTTGCCCCAAAATAAGAGAAATTTCTGCGTTTTTTCCCTGAAATAAGTGAAATTTCTGCAATTTTGCCCCAAAATAAGGGAAATTTCTGACTTTTTGCCCTGAAATAAGGAGAATTTCTGTCTTTTTGTTCCAAAATAATGTGAATTTCTGCATTTTCCCTCAAAATTAGGGGAATATGTGCAATTTTGCTTCAAAATACGAGGAAATCTGCCTTATTGCACAAAAATAAAGGGAATTTCTGCATTTTTGCACCAATATAAGGGGAATTTCTGAAATTTAGCTTTAAAATACGGGGAATTTCTGCGTTATTGCCCGAAATATAGTGGAATTTCTGCCTTTTTGCCCTGAAATATTTGAAATTTCTGCAATTTTACCCCAAAATAAGGGGAATTTCTGTTTTTGGCCCCAAAATTAAGGGAATTTCTTCTTTTTGCCCCAAAATAAGGCAAATTTCTGACTTTTTGCCCTGAAATAATTGAAATTTCGGCAATTTTGCCCCAACATAATAGGAATTTATGCCTTTTTGCCGAAAATAAGGGGAATTTCAGCATTTTACCTCCAAATAAGGGGAATTTCTGCCTTTTTGCCACAAAATATGGGGAATTTCTGCTCTATTGCCCTTAAATAAGGAAAATTTCTGCTTTTCTGCCCCAATTAATGGGAATTTCTGCCTTTTTGCCACAAATTAAAGGGAATTTCTGCCTTTTTGCCCCAAAATAACGGGAATTTCAGCCTTTTTACCTCAAAATAAGGGGAATTTCTGCCTTTTTCCTCAAAATATGGGTAATTTTGTTTTTGTTCCAAAATAAATAAAATTTCTACAATTTTGTATCAAAATAAAAGAAATTTCTGCTTTTTGCCCCAAAATAAGGGGAATTTCTGACTTTTTGCCCTGAATTAAATGAAATTCCTGCAATTATGCCCGAAAATAAGGGAAATTTGTGCCTTTTTGCCCCAAAATGAGGATAATTTCTGCCTTTTTGCCCCAAAATATGGGGAATTTCAGGATTTTACCTCAAAATAAGTCGAATTTCAGCCTTTTTGCACCAAAATATGGGGAATTTCTGCCTTTTTGCCACAAAATAAGAAAAATTTTTGCAAGTCTGTAACAAAATATAAGAAATTTCTAAAATTTTGCCCCAAGATAAGAAAAATTTCTGATTTTTGCCTTAAAATAAGGAGAATTTTTCTATTTTTGCCCCAAAATAAAGGGAATTTCTGCCTTTTTGCCCCAAAATTAGGGGAGTTTCTGCAATTTTGCTTCAAAATACAGGGAATTTCTGCCTCTTTTCCCAAAAAATAAAAGGAACTTCTGCCTTTTTGCCTCAAATAAAGGGAATTTCTGCATTTTTGCCCCAATATTAGGGGAATTTCTGCAATTTTGCTCCAAAATACGAGGAATTTCTGCCTTTTTACCCGAAATTAAGTGGATTTTCTGCCTTTTTGCCCCCAAATAAGGGAAATTTCTGCAATTTTATCCCAAAATAAGGGGAATTTCTGCCTTTTTACCCCAAAATAAAAGGAATTTCTGCCTTTTTGCCCTGAAATATGTGAAATTTCTGCAATTTTACCCAAAAATAAGGTGAATTTCTGTCTCTTTGCCCCAATATAATGGGAATTTCTGCCTTTTTGCCCCAAAATAAGAAAAATTTTTGCTTTTTTCTCTGAAATAAGTGAAATTTCTGCAATTTTGCCCTAAAATAAGGGAAATTTCTGTTTTTTGCCCCACAATAAAGAAAATTTCTGCAATTTTGCCCTAAAATAAGGGGAATTTGTGCCTTTTGCCCCAAAATAAGGAGAATTTCTGCCTTTTTGCCCCAAAATAAAGAAAATTACTGTATTTTTTACCCCAAAATCAGGTGAATATCTGCAATTTTGCTCCAAAATATGGGGATTTTCTGCCTTTTTCGCCAAAAATAATGGGAATTACTGCCATTTTGCGACGAAATAAGTGAAATTTCTGTAGTTTTACTCCAAAATAAGGGAAATTTCTGCCTTTTTGCCCAAAAATTAGGGGAATTTCTGCAATTTTACTCCAAAATACGGGGAATTTCTGCCTTTTTTCCCGAAAATAAAGGGAACGTATACCTTTTTGCCATAAAAAAAGGAAATTTCTTCATTTTTGCCCCAAAATAAGGGGATTTTCCATCTTTTTGACTCAAAATAAGTGCAATTTCTGCCTTTTCCCCAAAATAAATGAAATTTCTGTCTTTTTGCCCCAAAATAAGGGGAATTTCAGCCTTATTACCTCAAAATAAAGGGAATTTCTGCCTTTTGCCCCAAAATATGGAAAATTTCTGCCTTTTTCCCTAAAAATAAAGGGAATTTCTGCATTTTTGCACCAATATTAGGTGAATTTCTGCAATTATGCTCCAAAATACGAGGAATTTCTGCCTTTTTACCCGAAATTAAGTGGATTTTCTGCCTTTTTGCCCCCAAATAATGGAAATTTCTGCAATTTTATCCCAAAATATGGGGAATTTCAGCCTTTTTACCTCAAAATAAGGGGAATTTCTGCCTTTTTGCCCCAAAATATGGGGAATTTCTGAATTTTTGCCCCAAAATAAGAAAAATTTCTGCAATTTTGTTACAAAATAAAAAAAATTTCTGCCTTTTTGCCCCCAAAAAAGAAAATTTCTGCCTTTTTTCCCTGAAATAAGTGAAATTTCTGCAATTTTGCCCCAAAATAAGGGAAATTTCTGCAATTTTGCCCCAATGTAAAGGAAATTTCTGCAATTTTGCCCCAAAATAAAGGGAATTTCTGACTGTTTACTCCCGAAAAAAAGAGATTTTCTGTCTTTTTGCCCCAAAATAAGGAGAATTTCTGCCTTTTTGCCCGAAAATTATGAGAATTTCTGCAATTTTGCTTCAAAATACGGGGAATTTCTGCCTTTTAGCCCCAAAATAAAGGGAATTTCTGCATTTACATCAAAATAAGAATAATTTCTGCCTTTTGCCCCAAATATGGGGAATTTCTGCCTTTTTGTTTCAAAATGAGGAAAATTTCTTCATTTTTGTACCATATTAAAAGAAATTTCTGCTTTTTGCCCCAAAATAAGGGGAATTTCTGACTTTTTGCCCTGAAATAAATGAAATTTCTGCAATTTTGCCCGAAAATAAGGGAAATTTGTGCTTTTTTGCCCCAAAATTAGAAGAATTTTTGCCTTTTGCCCCAAAATATGGGGAATTTCAGCATTTTACCTCAAAATAAGAAGAATTTCAGCCTTTTTGCACCAAAATATGGAAAATTTCTGCCTTTTTGCCCCCAAAATAAAGGGAATTTCTGCATTTTTGCACCAATATTAGGGGAATTTCTGCAATTTTGGTCCAAAATACGGGTCATTTCTGCCTTTTTGCCCGAAATTAAGTGGAATTTCTGCCTTTTTGTCTGGAAATAAGTGAAATTTCTGCAATTTTAGCCAAAAATTAGGGATTTCATCTTTTTGCCCCAAAATAAGGGAAATTTCTGCCATTTTGCCCTGAAATATTTGAAATTTCTGCAATTTTACCTCAAAATAAGGGGAATTTCTGCCTTTTTGTCCCAAAATAATGGGAATTTCTACCTTTTTGCCCCAAAATAAGGAAAATTTCTGCAATTTTGCCCCAAAATAAGGGGAATTTCTTCCTTTTTGCCCCAAAATAAAGGATATTTCAGCCTTTTTACCTGAGAATAAGTGAAATTTCTGCAATTTTGCCCCAAAAAGGGAAATTTCTGCAATTTGCCCCAAAATAAGGTAAATTCCTGCAATTTTGCCCCAAAATAAGTGGAATTTCTGAGTTTTGCTTTAAAATAAGAAGAATTTCTGTCTTTTTGCCCCAACATATAGGGAATTTCTGCCTTTTTGCCCCACAATTAGGGGAATTTCTGCAATTTTGCTCCAAAATACGGGGAATTTCTGCCTTTTTGCCTGAAAATAAGGGGAATGCATATCTTTTTGCCATAAAAAAGGGAAATTTCTTCATTATTGCTTCAAAATAAGGGGAATTTCTGCCTTTTTGCCTCTAAATAAGTGGAATTTCTGTCTTTTCCCCCAAAAACAAAGGGAATTTCTGTCTTTTTTGCCCCAAAATAAGAAAAATTTCTGACTTATTACCCTGAAATAAAGGAAATTTCTGCAATTTTGCCCCAAAATAAGGGAAATTTCTGCCTTTTTGCCCCCAAATAAGGGGAATTTCAGCCTTTTTACCTCAAAATAAGGAGAATTTCTGCATTTTTGTCACAAAATAAGAAAAATTTCTGACTTTTTTACCTGAAATAAGTGAAATTTTTGCAAATTTGCCCCAAAATAAGTGAAATTTCTGCAATTTTGTTCCAAAATAAGGGAAATTTCTGGAATTTTGCCCCAAAATAAGTAGAATTTCTGAGTTTTGCCCCAAAATAAGGAGAATTTCTGTCTTTTTGCCCTAACATATAGGGAATTTCTGCCTTTTTGCCCCACAATTAGAGGATTTTCTGCAATTGTGCTCCAAAATACGAGGAATTAATCCTTTTTTGCCCGAAAATAAGGGGAATGTATACCTTTTGCCACAAAAAGAAAAATTTCTTCATTTTTACCCCAAAATAAGAGCAATTTCTGCATTCTTACCTCAAAATAAGTGAAATTTCTGCCTTTTTACCCAAAAATAAACGGAATTTCTGTCTTTTTGCCCCAAAATTAAAGGAATTTTTGAATTTTGTCCTGAAATAAGTGAAATTTCTGCAATTTTGCCCCAAAATAAGGGAAATTTCTGCCTTTTTGCAACAAAATAAAGGGAATTTCTGTCTTTTTGCCCCAAAATAAGGGGAATTTCAGCATTTTAACTCATAATAATGGGAATCTCTGCCTTTTTGCCCCAAAATATGGAGATTTTCTGCATTTTTGCCCCAAAATAAGGAAAATTTCTGCAATTTTGTACCAAAATAAAAGAAATTTCTGCCGATTTGCCCCAAAATAAAGAAAATTTCTACGCTTTTTCCCTAAAATAAGTGAAATTTATGCAATTTTGCCCCAAAATAAGGGAAATTTCTGCAATTTTGCCCCAAAATAAAGAAAATTTCTGCAATTTTGCCCCAAAATAAGGGGAATTTCTGACTTTTTGCCCTGAAATAAGGAGAATTTCTGTCTTTTTGTTCCAAAATAATGTGAATTTCTGCATTTTTTCTCAAAATTAGGGGAATATGTGCAATTTTGCTTCAAAATACGGGGAAATCTGCCTTATTGCACAAAAATAAAGGGAATTTCTGCATTTTTGCACCAATATAAGGGAAATTTCTGAAATTTAGCTTTAAAATACGGGGAATTTCTGCATTACTGCCCGAAATAAAGTGGAATTTCTGCCTTTTTGCCCTGAAATATTTGAAATTTCTGCAATTTTACCCCAAAATAAGGGGAATTTCTGTTTTTGGCCCCAAAATTAGGGGAATTTCTTCTTTTTGCCCCAAAATAAGGCAAATTTCTGACTTTTTGCCCTGAAATAATTGAAATTTCTCCAATTTTGCCCCAAAATAATAGGAATTTCTTCCTTTTTGCCGAAAATAAGGGGAATTTCAGCATTTTACCTCCAAATAAGGGGAATTTCTGCCTTTTTGCCACAAAATATGAGGAATTTCTGCCCTATTGCCCTTAAATAAGGAAAATTTCTGCTTTTCTGCCCCAATTAACGGGAATTTCTGCCTTTTTGCCACAAAGTAAAGGTAATTTCTGCCTTTTTGCCCCAAAATAAGGGGAATTTCAGCCTTTTTACCTCAAAATAAGGTGAATTTCTGCCTTTTTTCCCAAAATATGGGTAATTTTTGCCTTTTTGTTCCAAAGTAAGGAAAATTTCTACAATTTTGTATCAAAATAAAAGAAATTTCGGCTTTTTGCCCCAAAATAAAAGGAATTTCTGAATTTTTGCCCTGAAATAAATGAAATTCCTGCAATTATGCCCGAAAATAAGGGAAATTTGTGCCTTTTTGCCCCAAAATGAGGGAAATTTCTGCCTTTTTTCCCCAAATATGTGGAATTTCAGGATTTTACCTCAAAATAAAAGGAATTTCAGCCTTTTTTCACCAAAATATAGGGAATTTCAGCCTTTTTACCTCAAAATAAGGAAAATTTCTGCCTTTTTGCCCCA
Organism: Micromys minutus; assembly: GCF_963924665.1. Lineage (NCBI taxonomy): Eukaryota > Metazoa > Chordata > Mammalia > Rodentia > Muridae > Micromys > Micromys minutus. The sequence goes on along the minus strand of NW_027667414.1, from coordinate 232,311 downwards.
AAATATAGGGAATTTCTTACTTTTTGCCCCAAAATAAGAAAAATTTCTGCAATTTTGTACCAAAATAAAAAAAAATTTCTGCCTTTTTTCCCAAAAAAGAAAATTTCCGCCTTTTTTCTCTGAAATAAGTGAAATTTCTGCAATTTTGCCCCAAAATAATGGAAATTTCTGCAATTTTGCCCCAACATAAAGGAAATTTCTGCAATATTGCCCCAAAATAAGGGGAATTTCTGACTGTTTGCTCCCGAAAAAAGGAGATTTTCGGTCTTTTTGCCCCAAAATAAGAATTTCTGCCTTTTTGCCCGAAAATTATGAGAATTTCTGCAATTTTGCTTCAAAATACGGGGAATTTCTGCCTTTTAGCCCCAAAATAAAGGGAATTTCTGCATTTTACCTCAAAATAATAATAATTTCTGCCTTTTGCCCCAAAATATGGGGAATTTCTGCCTTTTTGTTTCAAAATGAGGAAAATTTCTTCAATTTTGTACCATAATAAAAGAAATTTCTGCTTTTTGCCCAAAAATAAGGGGAATTTCTGACTTTTTGCCCTGAAATAAATGAAATTTCTGCAATTTTGCCCGAAATTAAGGAAATTTGTGCCTTTTTGCCCCAAAATAAGAAGAATTTTTGCCTTTTGCCCCAAAATATGGGGAATTTCAGCATTTTACCTCAAAATAAGAAGAATTTCAGCCTTTTTGCACCAAAATATGGAAAGTTTCTGCCTTTTTGCCTCCAAAATAAAGGGAATTTCTGCATTTTTGCACCAATATTAGGTGAATTTCTCCAATTTTGCTCCAAAATACGGGTCATTTCTGCCTTTTTGCCCGAAATTAAGTGGAATTTCTGCCTTTTTGTCTGGAAATAAGTGAAATTTCTGCAATTTTAACCAAAAATTAGGGATTTCATCTTTTTGCCCCAAAATAAGGGAAATTTCTGCCATTTTGCCCTGAAATATTTGAAATCTCTGCAATTTTACCTCAAAATAAGAGAAATTTCTGCCTTTTGTCCCAAAATAAGGGGAATTTCTACCTTTTTGCCCCCAAATAAGGAAAATTTCTGCAATTTTGCCCCAAAATATGGGGAATTTCTTCCTTTTTGCTCCAAAATAAAGGATATTTCAGCTTTTTTACCTGAAAATAAGTGAAATTTGTGCAATTTTGCCCCACAAAAGGGAAATTTCTGCAATTCTGCCCCAAAATAAGGTAAATTCCTGCAATTTTGCCCCAAAATAAGTGGAATTTCTGAGTTTTGCCCCAAAATAAGGAGAATTTCTGTCTTTTTGCCCCAACATATAGAGAATTTCTGCCTTTTTGCCCCACAATTAGAAGAATTTCTGCAATTTTGCTCCAAAATACGGGGAATTTCTGCCTTTTTGCCCGAAAATGAGAAGAATGCATATCTTTTTGCCATAAAAAAGGGAAATTTCTTCATTTTTGCTCCAAAATAAGGGGAATTTCTGCCTTTTTGCCTCTAAATAAGTGGAATTTCTGTCTTTTTCCCCCAAAACAAAGGGAATTTCTGTCTTTTTTGCCCCAAAATAAGGAAAATTTCTGACTTAAAACCCTGAAATAAGTGAAATTTCTTCAAGTTTGCCCCAAAATAAGGGAAATTTCTGCCTTTTTGCCCCCAAATAAGGGGAATTTCAGCCTTTTTACCTCAAAATAAGGGGAATTTCTGCATTTTTGCCACAAAATATTAGGAATTTCTGCCTTTTTGCCCCAAAATAAGAAAAATTTCTGCCTTTTTTACCTGAAATAAGTGAAATTTCTGCAATTTTGCACCAAAATAAGGGACATTTCTGAGTTTTGCCCCAAAATAAGGAGAATTTCTGTCTTTTTGCCCCAACATATTGGGAATTTCTGCATTTTTGCCCCACAATTAGGGGATTTTCTGCAATTGTGCTCCAAAAAAACGGGGAATTTCTGCTTTTTTTGCCCGAAAATAAGGGGAATATATACCTTTTGCCACATAAAAGGGAAATTTCTTCATTTTTGCCCCAAAATAAGAGGAATTTCTGCCTTCTTACCTCAAAATAAGTGAAATTTCTGCCTTTTTACCCAAAAATAAACGAAATTTCTTTTTGCCCAAAAATAAAAGGAATTTTTGAATTTTGCCTTGAAATAAGTGAAATTTCTGCAATTTTGCCCCAAAATAAGAGAAATTTCTGCCTTTTCGCCACAAAATAAAGGGAATCTCTGCCTTTTTGCCCCAAAATATGGGGAATTTCTGCATTTTTGCCCCAAAATAAAGAAAATTTCTGCAATTTTGTACCAAAATAAAAGAAATTTCTGCCTTTTTGCCCCAAAATAAGAGAAATTTCTGCGCTTTCTCCCTGAAATAAGTGAAATTTCTGCAATTTTGCCGCAAAATAAGGAAAATTTCTGCAATTTTGCCCCAAAATAAAGGAAATTTCTGCATTTTTCCCCAATATAAGGGGAATTTCTCACTTTTTGCCCTGAAATAAGGAGAATTTCTGTCTTTTTGTTCCAAAATAATGTGAATTTCTGCATTTTTCCTAAAAATTAGGGGAATATGTGCAATTTTGCTTCAAAATACGGGGAAATCTGCCTTATTGCACAAAAATAAATGGAATTTCTGCATTTTTGCACCAATATAAGGGGAATTTCTGAAATTTAGCTTTAAAATACGGGGAATTTCTGCGTTATTGTCCGAAATAAAGTGGAATTTCTGCCTTTTTGCCCTGAAATATGTGAAATTTCTGCAATTTTACCCCAAAATAAGGGGAATTTCTGTTTTTGGTCTTAAAATTAGGGGCATTTCTGCTTTTTGCCCCAAAATAAGGCAAATTTTTGACTTTTTGTCCTGAAATAATTGAAATTTCTGCAATTTTGCCCCAAAATAATAGGAATTTCTTCCTTTTTGCCAAAAATAAGGGGAATTTCAGCATTTTACCTCCAAATAAAAGGAATTTCTGCCTTTTTGCCACAAAATATGGGGAATTTCTGCCCTATTGCCCTTAAATAAGGAAAATTTCTGCTTTTGTGCCCCAATTAATGGGAATTTCTGCGTTTTTGCCACAAAGTAAAGGAAATTTCTGCCTTTTTGCCCCAAAATAACAAGATTTTCAGCCTTTTTACCTCAAAATAAGGGGAATTTCTGCCTTTTTCCCCAAAATATGGGTAATTTTTGCCTTTTTGTTTTAAAATAAGAAAAATTTCTATAATTTTGTATCAAAATAAAAGAAATTTCTGCTTTTTGCCCCAAAATAAAAGGAATTTCTGACTTTTTACCCTGAAATAAATGAAATTCCTGCAATTATGCCTGAAAATAAGGGAAATTTGTGAGTTTTTCCCCAAAATGAGGGGAATTTTTTCCTTTTTGCCCCAAAATATGGGGAATTTCAGGATTTTACCTCAAAATAAGGGGAATTTCAGCCTTTTTGCACCAAAATATGGAAAATTTCTGCCTTTTTGCCCCCAAAATAAAGGGAATTTCTGCATTTTTGCACCAATATTAGGTGAATTTCTCCAATTTTGCTCCAAAATACGGGTCATTTCTGCCTTTTTGCCCGAAATAAAGTGGAATTTCTGCCTTTTTGTCTGGAAATAAGTGAAATTTCTGCAATTTTAGCCAAAAATTAGGGATTTCATCTTTTTGCCCCAAAATAAGGGAAATTTCTGCCATTTTGCCCTGAAATATTTGAAATTTCTGAAATTTTACCTCAAAATAACAGGAATTTCTGCCTTTTTGTCCCAAAATAAGGGGAATTTCTGCCTTTTTGCCCCCAAATAAGGAAAATTTCTGCAATTTTGCCCCAAAATATGGAGAATTTCTTTTTTTTGCTCCAAAATAAAGGATATTTCAGCCTTTTTACCTGAAAATAAGTGAAATTTGTGCAATTTTGCCCCACAAAAGGGAAATTTCTGTTTTTTGCCCCAAAATAAGGTAAATTCCTGCAATTTTGCCCCAAAATAAGTGGAATTTCTGAGTTTTGCCCCAAAATAAGGAGAATTTCTGTCTTTTTGCCCCAACATATAGGGAATTTCTGCCTTTTTGCCCCACAATTAGAAGAATTTCTGCAATTTTGCTCCAAAATACGGGGAATTTCTGCCTTTTTGCCCGAAAATAAGAAGAATGCATATCTTTTTGCCATAAAAAAGGGAAATTTCTTCATTTTTGCTCCAAAATAAGGGGAATTTCTGCCTTTTTGCCTCTAAATAAGTGGAATTTCTGTCTTTTTCCCCCAAAACAAAGGGAATTTCTGTCTTTTTTGCCCCAAAATAAGGAAAATTTCTGACTTAATACCCTGAAATAAGTGAAATTTCTTCAATTTTGCCCCAAAATAAGGGAAATTTCTGCCTTTTTGCCCCCAAATAAGGGGAATTTCAGCCTTTTTACCTCAAAATAAGGGGAATTTCTGCATTTTTGCCACGAAATATTAGGAATTTCTGCCTTTTTGCCTCAAAATAAGGAAAATTTTTGCAATTTTGCCCCAAAATAAGAGGAATTTCTTCCTTTTTGCCCCAAAATAAAGGATATTTCAGTCTTTTTACCTGAAAATAAGTGAAATTTCTGCCTTTTTGCCCAAATAAGGAAAATTTCTGCAATTTTGCCCCAAAATAAGGTAAATTCCTGCAATTTGGCCCCAAAATAAGTGGAATTTCTGAGTTTTGCCCCAAAATAAAAAGAATTTCTGTCTTTTTGCCCCAACATATCGGGTATTTCTGCTTTTTTGCCCCACAATTAGGGGAATTTCTGCAATTTTGCTCCAAAAGAAGGAAAATTTCTGCCTTTTTGCCTCTAAATAAGTGGAATTTCTGTCTTTTCCTTCCAAAACAAAGAGAATTTCTGTCTTTATTGCCCCAAAATAAGGAAAATTTCTGACTTATTACCCTGAAATAAGTGAAATTTCTGCAATTTTGCCCCAACTTAAGAGAAATTTCTGCGTTTTTGCCCCCAAATAAGGGGAATTTCAGCCTTTTTACCTCAAAATAAGGGGAATTTCTGCATTTTTGCCACAAAATATTAGGAATTTCTGCCTTTTTGCCCCAAAATAAGAAAAATTTCTGCCTTTTTTACCTGAAATAAGTGAAATTTCTGCAATTTTGCACCAAAATAAGGGACATTTCTGAGTTTTGCCCCAAAATAAGGAGAATTTCTGTCTTTTTGCCCCAACATATAGGGAATTTCTGCATTTTTGCCCCACAATTAGGGGATTTTCTGCAATTGTGCTCCAAAAAAACGGGGAATTTCTGCTTTTTTGCCCGAAAATAAGGGGAATATATACCTTTTGCCACATAAAAGGGAAATTTCTTCATTTTTGCCCCAAAATAAGAGGAATTTCTGCCTTCTTACCTCAAAATAAGTGAAATTTCTGCCTTTGTACCCAAAAATAAACGAAATTTCTGTCTTTTTGCCCAAAAATAAAAGGAATTTTTGAATTTTGCCTTGAAATAAGTGAAATTTCTGCAATTTTGCCCCAAAATAAGAGAAATTTCTGCCTTTTCGCCACAAAATAAAGGGAATCTCTGCCTTTTTGCCCCAAAATATGGGGAATTTCTGCATTTTTGCCCCAAAATAAAGAAAATTTCTGCAATTTTGTACCAAAATAAAAGAAATTTCTGCCTTTTTGCCCCAAAATAAGAGAAATTTCTGCGCTTTCTCCCTGAAATAAGTGAAATTTCTGCAATTTTGCCGCAAAATAAGGAAAATTTCTGCAATTTTGCCCCAAAATAAAGGAAATTTCTGCAATTTTTCCCCAATATAAGGGGAATTTCTGACTTTTTGCCCTGAAATAAGGAGAATTTCTGTCTTTTTGTTCCAAAATAATGTGAATTTCTGCATTTTTCCTAAAAATTAGGGGAATATGTGCAATTTTGCTTCAAAATACGGGGAAATCTGCCTTATTGCACAAAAATAAATGGAATTTCTGCATTTTTGCACCAATATAAGGGGAATTTCTGAAATTTAGCTTTAAAATACGGGGAATTTCTGCATTATTGTTCGAAATAAAGTGGAATTTCTGCCTTTTTGCCCTGAAATATGTGAAATTTCTGCAATTTTACCCCAAAATAAGGGGAATTTCTGTTTTTGGTCTTAAAATTAGGGGCATTTCTGCTTTTTGCCCCAAAATAAGGCAAATTTTTGACTTTTTGTCCTGAAATAATTGAAATTTCTGCAATTTTGCCCCAAAATAATAGGAATTTCTTCCTTTTTGCCAAAAATAAGGGGAATTTCAGCATTTTACCTCCAAATAAAAGGAATTTCTGCCTTTTTGCCACAAAATATGGGGAATTTCTGCCCTATTGCCCTTAAATAAGGAAAATTTCTGCTTTTGTGCCCCAATTAACGGGAATTTCTGCGTTTTTGCCACAAAGTAAAGGAAATTTCTGCCTTTTTGCCCCAAAATAACAAGATTTTCAGCCTTTTTACCTCAAAATAAGGGGAATTTCTGCCTTTTTCCCCAAAATATGGGTAATTTTTGCCTTTTTGTTTTAAAATAAGAAAAATTTCTATAATTTTGTATCAAAATAAAAGAAATTTCTGCTTTTTGCCCCAAAATAAGAGGAATTTCTAACTTTTTGCCCTGAAATAAATGAAATTCCTGCAATTATGCCTGAAAATAAGGGAAATTTGTGCGTTTTTCCCCAAAATGAGGGGAATTTTTTCCTTTTTGCCCCAAAATATGGGGAATTTCAGGATTTTACCTCAAAATAAGGGGAATTTCAGCCTTTTTGCACCAAAATATGGGGAATTTCTGACCTTTTGCCACAAAATAAGAAAAATTTCTGCAAGTCTGTAACAATATAAAAGAAATTTCTAAAATTTTGCCCCAAAATAAGGGAAATTTTTGATTTTTGCCACAAAATAAGGAGAATTTTTCTATTTTTGCCCCAAAATAAAGGGAATTTCTGACTTTATACCTCAAAATAAGGGGAATTTCTTCCTTTTTGCCCCAAAATATGGGGAATTTCTGACTTTTTGCCCAAAAATAAGGGGAATTTCTGAGTGTTTTCTCCCGAAAAAAGGATATTTTCTGTCTTTTTTCCCCAAAATAAGGAGAATTTCTGCCTTTTTGCCCGAAAATTATGAGAATTTCTGAAATTTTGCTTCAAAATACGGGGAATTTCTGCCTTTTAGCCACAAAATAAAGGGAATTTCTGCATTTTACCTCAAAATAAGAATAATTTCGGCCTTTTGCATCAAAATATGGGGAATTTCTGCCTTTTTGTTTAAAAATAAGAAAAATTTCTTCAATTTTGTACCATAATAAAAGAAATTTCTGCTTTTTGCCCCAAAATAAGGGGAATTTCTGACTTTTTGCCGTGAAATAAATGAAATTTCTGCAATTTTGCCCAAAAATAAGGAAAATTTGTGCCTTTTTGCCCCCAAAAAAGAAGAATTTTTGCCTTTTGCCCCAAAATATGGGGAATTTCAGCATTTTACCTCAAAATAAGAAGAATTTCAGAATTTTGCACCAAAATATGGAAAATTTCTGCCTTTTTGCCCCCAAAATAAAGGAAATTTCTGCATTTATGAACCAATATTAGGGGAATTTCTGCAATTTTGCTCCAAAATACGGGTCATTTCTGCCTTTTTGCCCGAAATTAAGTGGAATTTCTGCCTTTTTGTCCGGAAATAAGTGAAATTTCTGCAATTTTAGCCAAAAATTAGGGATTTCATCTTTTTGCTTCAAAATAAGGGAAATTTCTGCCATTTTGCCCTGAAATATTTGAAATTTCTGCAATTTTACCCTAAAATAAGGGGAATTTCTGCCTTTTTGTCCCAAAATAAGGGGAATTTCAGCCTTATTACCTCAAAATAAGGGGAATTTCTGCCTTTTTGCCCCAAAATATAAGGAATTTCTGCCTTTTTGCCCCAAAATATGGGGAATTTCTGCAATTTTGCCCCAAAATAAGGGGAATTTCTTCCTTTTTGCCCCAAAATAAAGGATATTTCAGCCTTTTTTCCTGAAAATAAGTGAAATTTCTGCAATTTTGCCCCAAAATAAGTGGAATTTCTGAGTTTTGCCCCAAAATAAGGAGAATTTCTGTCTTTTTGCTTCACAATTAGGGGAATTTCTGCAATTTTGCTTCAAAATACGAGGAATTTCTTCCTTTTTGCCCGAAAATAAGGGGAATGCATATCTTTTTGCCATAAAAAAGGGAAATTTCTTCATTTTTGCTCCAAAATAAGGGGTATTTCTGCTTTTTTGCCTCTAAATAAGTGGAATTTCTGTTTTTTCCCCCCAAAACAAAGGGAATTTCTTTCTTTTTTGCCCCAAAATAAAAAAAATTTCTGACTTATTACCCTGAAATAAGTGAAATTTCTTCAATTTTGCCCCAAAATAAGGAAAATTTCTGCCTTTTTGCCCCCAAATAAGGGGAATTTCAGCCTTTTTACCTCAAAATAAGGGGAATTTCTGCATTTTTGTCACAAAATAAGAAAAATTTCTTCCTTTTTTACCTGAAATAAGTGAAATTTCTGCAATTTTGCCCCAAAATAAGTGAAATTTCTACAATTTCGTTCCAAAATAAGGGAAATTTCTGGAATTTTGCTCCAAAATAAGTGGAATTTCTTAGTTTTGTCCCACAATAAACAGAATTTCTGTCTTTTTGCCCTAAAATATAGGGAATTTCTGCCTTTTTGCCCCACAACTAGGTGATTTTCTGCAATTGTGCTCCAAAATACAAGGAATTTCTGCTTTTTTGCCCGAAAATAAGGGTAATGTATTCCTTTTGCCACAAAAAAGGGAAATTTCTTCATTTTTACTTCAAAATAAGAGGAATTTCTGCCTTCTTACCTCAAAATAAATGAAATTTCTGCCTTTTTACCCAAAAATAAACGGAATTTCTGTCTTTTTGCCCCAAAATAAAAGGAATTTTTGAATTTTGCCCTGAAATAAGTGAAATTTTTGCAATTTTGCCCCTAAATAAGGGAAATTTCTGCATTTTTGCCACAAAATATAGGGAATTTCTGTCTTTTTGCCCCAAAATAAGGGGAATTTCAGCATTTTAACTCATAATAATGGGAATCTCTGCCTTTTTTGCCCCAAAATATGGGGAATTTCTGCAATTTTGCCCCAAAATAAGGAAAATTTCTGCAATTTTGTACCAAAATAAAAGAAATTTCTGCCTTTTTGCCCCAAAATAAAAGAAATTTCTGCGCTTTTTCCCTGAAATAAGTGATATTTCTGCATTTTTGCCCCAAAATAAGGGAAATTTCTGCAATTTTGCGCCAAAATAAAGGAAATTTCTGCAATTTTGCCCCAAAATAAGGGGAATTTCTGACTTTTTGCCCTGAAATAAGGAGAATTTCTGTCTTTTTGTTCCAAAATAATGTGAATTTCTGCATTTTCCCTTAAAATTAGGGGAATATGTGCAATTTTGCTTCAAAATACGGGGAAATCTGCCTTATTGCACAAAAATAAAGGGAATTTCTGCATTTTTGCACCAATATAAGGGGAATTTCTGAAATTTAGCTTTAAAATACGGGGAATTTCTGCGTTATTGTCCGAAATTAAGTGGAATTTCTGCCTTTTTGCCCTGAAATATTTGAAATTTCTGCTATTTTACCCCAAAATAAGGGGAATTTCTGTTTTTGGCCCCAAAATTAGGGGAATTTCTTCTTTTTGCCCCAAAATAAGGCAAATTTTTGACTTTTTGCCCTGAAATAATTGAAATTTCTGCAATTTTGCCCCAAAATAATAGGAATTTTTGCCTTTTTGCCGAAAATAAGGAGAATTTCAGCATTTTACCTCCAAATAAGGGAAATTTCTGCCTCTTTGCCACAAAATATGGGGAATTTCTGCGATATTGCCCTTAAATAAGGAAAATTTCTGCTTTTCTGCCCCAATTAACGGGAATTTCTGCCCTTTTGCCACAAAGTAAAGGGAATTTCTGCCTTTTTGCCCCAAAATAACGGGAATTTCAGCCTTTTTACCTCAAAGTAAGGTGAATTTCTGCCTTTTTCTCCAAAATATGGGTAATTTTTGCCTTTTTGTTCCAAAATAAGGAAAATTTCTACAATTTTGTATCAAAATAAAAGTAATTTCTGCTTTTTGCCCCAAAATAAAAGGAATTTCTGACTTTTTGCCCTGAAATAAATGAAATTCCTGCAATTATGCCCGAAAATAAGGGAAATTTGTGCCTTTTTGCCCCAAAATGAGGGGAATTTCTGCCTTTTTGCCCCAAAATATGGGGAATTTCAGGATTTTACCTCAAAATAAGGGGAATTTCAGCCTTTTTGCACCAAAATATGGGGAATTTCTGCCTTTTTGCCACAAAATAAGAAAAATTTATGCAAGTCTGTAACAAAATAAAAGAAATTTCTAAAATTTTGCCCCAAAATAAGTGAAATTTCTGATTTTGGCCCCAAAATAAGGAGAATTTTTCTATTTTTGCCCCAAAATAAAGGGAATTTCTGACTTTTTGCCCCAAAATTAGGGGAGTTTCTGCAATATTGCTTCAAAATACAGGGAATTTCTGCCTCTTTTCCCGAAAATCAAAGGAACTTCTGCCTTTTTGCTCAAAATTAAAAGAATTTCTGCATTTTTGCCCCAATATTAGGGGAGTTTCTGCAATTTTGCTCCAAAATACGAGGATTTTCTGCCTTTTTACCCGAAATTAAGTGGATTTTCTGCCTTTTTGCCCCCAAATAAGAGAAATTTCTGCAATTTTATCCCAAAATAAGGGGAATTTCTTCATTTTTGTTTCAAAATAAAAGGAATTTCTGCCTTTTTGCCCTGAAATATGTGAAATTTCTGCAATTTTTCACCAAAATAAGTTGAATTTCTGCCTTTTTGCCCCAAAATAATGGGAATTTCTGCCTCTTTGCCCCAAAATAAGAAAAATTTTTGCTTTTTTTCTCTGAAATAAGTGAAATTTCTGCAATTTTGCCCTAAAATAAGGGAAATTTCTGCAATTTTTCCTCATAATAAGGGATATTTCTGCAATTTTGCCCCAAAATAAGGGGAATTTCTGTTTTTTGCCCCCAAATAAGGGAAATTTCTGCAATTTTGCCCTAAAATAAAAGGAATTTCTGCCTTTTGCCCCAAAATAAGAAGAATTTCAGCCTTATTACCTCAAAATAAAGGAAATTTCGGCCTTTTTGCCTAAAATATAGGGAATTTCTGCCTTTTTGCCCCAAAATAAAGGGAATTTCTGCATTTTTGCACCAAAATAACGGGAATTTCAGCCTTTTTACCTCAAAATAAGGGGAATTTCTGCCTTTTTCCCCAAAATATGGGTAATTTTTGCCTTTTTGTTCCAAAATAAAGAAAATTTTTTATTTTTGTACCATAATAAAAGAAATTTCTGCTTTTTGCCCCAAAATAAGAGGAATTTCTGACTTTTTGCCCTGAATTAAATGAAATTCCTGCAATTATGCCCGAAAATATGGGAAATTTGTGCCTTTTTGCCCCAAAATGAGGGGAATTTCTGCCTTTTTGCCCCAAAATATGGGGAATTTCAGCCTTTTTGCACCAAAATATGGGTAATTTCTGCCTTTTTGCCACAAAATAAGAAAAATTTCTGCAATTCTGTAACAAAATAAAAGAAATTTCTAAAATTTTGCCCCAAAATAAGGGAAATTTTTGATTTTTGCCCCAAAATAAGGAGAATTTTTCTATTTTTGCCCCAAAATAAAGGGAATTTCTGCCTTTTTGCCCCAAAATTAGGGGAGTTTCTGCAATTTTGCTTCAAAATACAGGGAATTATTGCCTCTTTTCCCGAAAATAAAAGGAACTTCTGCCTTTTTGCCCCAAATAAAGGGAATTTCTGCATTTTTGCCCCAATATTAGGGGAGTTTCTGCAATTTTGCTCCAAAATACGAGGAATTTCTGCCTTTTTACCCGAAATTAAGTGGATTTTCTGCCTTTTTGCCCCCAAGTCAGGGAAATTTCTGCAATTTTATCCCAAAATAAGGGGAATTTCTTCATTTTTGCCCCAAAAGAAGGGGAATTTCTGCCTTTTTGCCCTTAAATATGTGAAATTTCTGCACTTTTACCACCAAATAAGGTGAATTTCTGTTTTTTTGCCCCAAAATAATGGGAATTTCTGCCTTTTCCCCAAAATAAAAAAAAATTTTGCTTTTTTCTCTGAAATAAGTGAAATTTCTGCAATTTTGCCCTAAAATAAGGGAAATTTCTGCAATTTTTCCCCATAATAAAGGAAATTTCTGCAATTTTGCCCCAAAATAAGGGGAATTTCTGTTTTTTGCCCCCAAATAAGGGAAATTTGTGCAATTTTGCCTTAAAATAAGGGGACTTTCTGCCTTTTGCCCCAAAATAAGGAGAATTTATGCCTTTTTGCCCCAAAATAAAGAAAATTACTGTATTTTTTACCCCAAAATCAGGTGAATTTCTGCAATTTTGTTCCAAAATACGGGGATTTTCTGCCTTTTTCGCCGAAAATAAGGGAAATTTCTGCCATTTTGCGGCGAAATAAGTGAAATGTCTGCAGTTTTACCCTAAAATAAAAGGAATTTCTGCCTTTTTGCCCAAAAATTAGAGGAATTTCTGCAATTTTGCTCCAAAATACAGGGAATTTCTGCCTTTTTGCCAGAAAATAAAGGGAACGTATACCTTTTTTCCATAAAAAAAGGAAATTTCTTCATTTTTGCCACAAAATAAGGGGATTTTCCACCTTTTTAACTCAAAATAAGTGCAATTTCTGCCTTTTCTCCAAAATAAACGAAATTTCTGTCTATTTGCCCCAAAATAAGGGGAATTTCAGCCTTATTACCTCAAAATAAAGGGAATTTCTACCTTTTTGCCCCAAAATATGGAAAATTTCTGCCTTTTTGCCCCCAAAATAAAGGGAATTTCTGCATTTTTGCACCAAAATTAGGTGAATTTCTTCAATTTTGCTCCAAAATACGAGGAATTTCTGCCTTTTTACCCAAAATTAAGTGAATTTTCTGCCTTTTTGCCCCCAAATAAGGGAAATTTCTGCAATTTTATCCCAAAATATGGGGAATTTCAGCCTTTTTACCTCAAAATAAGGGGAATTTCTGCCTTTTTGCCCCAAAATATGGGGAATTTCTGAATTTTTGCCCCAAAATAAGAAAAATTTCTGCAATTTTGTAACAAAATAAAAAAAATTTCTGCTTTTTTGCCCCAAAAAAAGAAAATTTCCGCCTTTTTTCCCTGAAATAATTGAAATTTCTGCAATTTTGCCCCAAAATAAAAGAAATTTCTGCAATTTTGCCCCAATGTAAATGAAATTTCTGCAATTTTGCCCCAAAATAAGGGGAATTTCTGACTGTTTGCTCCCGAAAAATGGAGATTTTCTGTCTCTTTGCCTTAAAATAAGTAGAATTTCTGCCTTTTTTCTCAAAAATTATGAGAATTTCTGCAATTTTACTTCAAAATACAAGGAATTTCTGACTTTTTGTTCCAAAATAAGAAAAATTTCTTCAATTTTGTACCATAATAAAAGAAATTTCTTCTTTTTGCCCCAAAATAAGGGGAATTTATGACTTTTTGCCCTGAAATAAATGAAATTTCTGCAATTTTGCCCGAAAATAAGGGAAATTTGTGCCTTATTGGCCCAAAATGAAAGGAATTTCTGCATTTTGTCCCAAAATATGGGGAATTTCAGCATTTTACCTCAAAATAAAGGGAATTTCAGCCTTTTTACACCAAAATATGGAGAATTCCTGCCTTTTTGCCCCAAAATAAAGGGAATTTCTGCATTTTTGCACCAATATTAGGGGAATTTCTGCAATTTTGCGCCAAAATACGGGTCATTTCTGCCTTTTTGCCTGAAATTAAGTGGAATTTCTGCTTTTTGTCCCGAAATAAGTGAAATTTCTTCAATTTTAGCCAAAAATTAGGGATTTCATCTTTTTGCCCCAAAATAAGGGGATTTTCTGGCATTTTGCCCTGAAATATTTGAAATTTCTGCAATTTTACCCTAAAATAAGGTGAATTTCACCATTTTTGCTCTAAAATAAGGGGAATTTCAGCCTTATTACCTCAAAATAAGGGGAATTCCTGCCTTTTTGCCCCAAAATATAAGGAATTTCTGCCTTTTTGCCCCAAAATAAGAAAAATTTCTGCTAATTTGCTTCAAATAAGGGGAATTTCTCTCTTTTTGCCCCAAAATAAAGGAAATTTCAGCCTTTTTACCTGAAAATAAGTGAAATTTCTGCAATTTTGCCCAAATAAGGGAAATTTCTGCAATTTTGCCTGAAAATAAGGTAAATTTCTGCAATTTTGTCCCAAAATATGTGAAATTTCTGCAATTTTGCCCCAAAATAAGGGGAATTTCTGATTTTTGCCCCAAAGTAAAGGGAATTTCTGCCTTTTTGCCCGAAAATAAGGGGAATGCATACCTTTTTGCCATAAAAAAGGGAAATTTCTTTATTTTTGCTCCAAAATAAGGGGAATTTCTGCCTTTTTGCCTCAAAATAAGTGGAATTTCTGTCTTTTTTCCCAAACAAAAGATTTTCTGTCTTTTTTGCCCCAAAATAAGGGGAATTTCTGACTTTTTATCCTGAAATAAGTGAAATTTCTGCAATTTTGCCCCAAAATAAGGAAAATTTCTGCTTTTTTGCTTTCAAATAAAGGGAATTTCAGCCTTTTTACCTCAAAATAAGGGGAATTTCTGCATTTTTGCCACAAAATATTAGGAATTTCTGCCTTTTTGCCCCAAAATAAGAAAAGTTCTGCCTTTTTTCCCAGAAATTAGTGAAATTTCTGCAATTTTGCTTCAAAATAAGTGAAATTTCTGCAATTTTGCCCCAAAATAAGGGAAATTTCTGGAATTTTGCCCCAAAATAATTGGAATTTCTGAGTTTTGCTCCGAAATATGGAGAATTTCTGTTTTTTTGCCCCAACATATAGGTAATTTCTACCTTTTTGCCACACAATTAAAGGAATTTCTTCAATTTTGCTCCAAAATACGGGGAATTTCTGCCTTTTTGCCCGAAAATAAAAAGAATGCATACCTTTTTGCCATAAAAAAGGGAAATTTCTTCATTTTTGCTCCAAAATAAGTGGAATTTCTGCTTTTTTGCCTCTAAATAAGTGGAATTTCTTTCTTTTTCCCCCAAAACAAAGGGAATTTCTGTCTTTTTTGCCCCAAAATAAGGGGAATTTCTGACTTATTACCTTGAAATAAGTGAAATTTCTGCAATTTTGCCCCAAAATAAGGGAAATTTTTGACTTTTTGCCCCCAAATAAGGGGATTTTCATCCTTTTTACCTTGAAATAAGGGGAATATCTGCATTTTTGCCACAAAATATTAGGATTTTCTGCCTTTTTGCCCAAAAATAAAGAAAATTTCTGCCTTTTTTCCCTAAAATGAGTGAAATTTCTGCAATTTTGCCCCAAAATATGTGACATTTCTGCAATTTTGCCCCAAAATAAGGGAAATTTCTGGAATTTTTCCCCAAAATAAGTGGAATTTCTGAGTTTTGCCCCAACATAAGGAGAATTTCTCTCCTTTTGCCCAAACATATAGGGAATTTCTGCCTTTTTGCCCCACAATCAGGGGAATTTCTGCAATTTTGCTCAAAAATACGGGGAATTTCTGCCTTTTTGCCCGAAAATAAGGGGAATGCATACCCTTTTGCCATAAAAAATTGAAATTTCTTCATTTTTGCTCCAAAATAAGGGGAATTTCTTCCTTTTTGCCTCTAAATAAGTCGAATTTCTGTCTTTTTCCTCCAAAACAAAGGGAATTTCTGTCTTTTTTGCTTCAAAATAAGGAAAATTTTTAACTTATTACCCTGAAAGAAGTAAAATTTCTGCAATTTTGCCCCAAAATAAGGTTAATTTCTGCCTTTTTGCCCTTCAATATGTGAAATTTCTGCAATTTTACCCCAAAATAAGGTGAATTTCTGCCTTTTTGCCCCAAAATAATGGGAATTTCTGCCTTTCTACCTCAAAATAAGAAGAATTTCTGCATTTTTGCCCCAAAATATGGGAAATTTCTGCCTTTTTGCTCAAAATAAAAAAAATTTCGGCAATTTTGTACCAAAATAAAAGAAATTTCTGCCTTTTTGCCTCAAAATAAGAAAATTTTTCATTTTCCCCTGAAATAAGTGAAATTTCTGTAATTTTGCCAGAAAATAAGTGAAATTTCTGCAATTTTGCCCCAAAATTAGGGAAATTCCTAAAATTTTGCCCCAAAATAAGTGGAATTTCTAAGTTTTGCGCCAAAATAAGGAGAATTTCTGTCTTTTTGCCCCAACATATAGGGAATTTGTGCCTTTTTGCCCTACAATTAGGGGAATTTCTGCAATTTTGCTTTAAAATACGGGGAATTTCTGCCTTTTTGCCCGAAAATAAGAAGAATGCATACCTTTTTGCCATAAAAAAGGGAAATTTCTTCATTTTTGCTCCAAAATAAGGGGAATTTCAGCCTTTTTACCTCTAAAAAGTGGAATTTCTGTCTTTTCCCCCCAAAACAAAGGGAATTTCTATCTTTTTTGCCCCAAAATAAGAAAAATTTCTGACTTATTACCCTGAAATAAGTGAAATTTCTGCCTTTTTGCCCAAAAATAAGGGAAATTTTTACCTTTTTGACCCAAATAAGGAGAATTTCTGGAATTTTGCCCCACAATAAATGGAATATCTGAGTTTTGCCCCAAAACATTGAGAATTTCTGTTTTTTTGCCCCAACATATAGGAAATTTCTGCCTTTTTGCCGCACAATTAGGGGAATTTCTGCAATTTTGCTTCAAAATACGGGGAATTTCTGCCTTTTTGCCCGAAAATAAGAAGAATGCATACTTTTTTGCCATAAAAAAGGGAAATTTCTTCATTTTTGCTCCAAAATAAGTGGAATTTCTGCTTTTTTGACTCTAAATAAGTGGAATTTCTTTCTTTTTCCCCCAAAACAAAGGGAATTTCTGTCTTTTTTCCCCAAAATAAGGAAAATTTCTGACTTATTACCTTGAAATAAGTGAAATTTCTGCAATTTTGCCCCAAAATAAGGGAAATTTTTGACTTTTTGCCCCCAAATAAGGAGATTTTCATCCTTTTTACCTTGAAATAAGGGGAATTTCTGCATTTTTGCCACAAAATATTAGGATTTTCTGCCTTTTTGCCCAAATATAAAGAAAATTTCTGCCTTTTTTCCCCGAAATGAGTGAAATTTCTGCAATTTTGTCCCAAAATAAGTGACATTTCTGCAATTTTGCCCCAAAATAAGGGAAATTTCTGGAATTTTTCCCTAAAATAAGTGGAATTTCTGAGTTTTGCCCCAACATAAGGAGAATTTCTCTCTTTTTGCCCCAACATATAGGGAATTTCTGCCTTTTTGCCCCACAATTAGGGGAATTTCTGCAATTTTGCTCAAAAATACGGGGAATTTCTGACTTTTTGCCCGAAAATAAAGGGAATGCATACACTTTTGCCATAAAAAATTGAAATTTCTTCATTTTTGCTCCAAAATAAGGGGAATTTCTGCCTTTTTGCCTCTAAATAAGTCGAATTTCTGTCTTTTTCCCCCAAAACAAAGGGAATTTCTGTCTTTTTTGCCCCAAAATAAGGAAAATTTCTAACTTATTACCCTGAAATAAGTAAAATTTCTGCAATTTTGCCCCAAAATATGGTTAATTTCGGCCTTTTTGCCCTTCAATATGTGAAATTTCTGCAATTTTACCCCAAAATAAGGTGAATTTCTGCCTTTTTGCCCCAAAATAATGGGAATTTCTGCCTTTTTACCTCAAAATATAAAGAATTTCTGCATTTTTGCCCCAAAATATGGGAAATTTCTCCCTTTTTGCCCAAAATAAGAAAAATTTCGGCAATTTTGTACCAAAATAAATTTCTGCCTTTTTGCACCAAAATAAGGAAATTTCTTCTTTTTTCCCCTGAAATAAGTGAAATTTCTGTAATTTTGCCAGAAAATAAGTGAAATTTCTGCAATTTTGCCCCAAAATAAGAAAAATTTCTGGAATTTTGCCCCAAAATAAGTAAAATTTCTAAGTTTTGCCCCAAAATAAGGAGAATTTCTGTCTTTCTGCCCCAACATATAGGGAATTTCTGCCTTTTTGCCCCACAATTAAGGAAATTCTGCAATTTTGCGTCAAAATACGGGGAATTTCTGCCTTTTTGCCCCAAAATAAGAACAATTTCTGCAATTTTGTACCAAAATAAATGAAATTTCTGCCTTTTTGCCCCAAAATAAGGGAAATTTCTGCCTTTTTGCCCCCAAATAACGGGAATTTCAGCCTTTTTACTTCAAAATAAGGGGAATTTCTGCCTTTTGCCCAAAATATGGGGAATTTCAGACTTTTTGTTCCAAAATAAGGAGAATTTCTTCAATTTTGTACCAAAATTAAAGAAATTTCTGATTATTGCCCCAAAATAAAAGTAATTTCTGACTTTTTGCCCTGAAATAAATGAAATTTCTGCAATTTGGCCCGAAAATGAGGGAAATTTGTGCCTTTTTGCCCAAAATGAGGGGAATTTCTTCCTTTTTGCCCAAAAATATGGGGAATTTCAGCATTTTACCTCAAAATGAGGGGAATTTCAGCCTTTTTGCACCAAAGTATGAAAAATTTCTGCCTTTTTGCCACAAAATAAGAATAATTTCTGCAATTTTGTACCAAAATAAAAGAAATTTCTAAAATTTTTCCCCAAAATAAGAGAAATTTCTGATTTTTGCCCCGAAATAAGGAGAATTTCTGTATTTTAGCCCCAAAATAAAGGGAATTTCTGCCTTTTTGCCCCCAAATTAGGGGAGTTTCTGCAATTTTGCATCAAAATACAGGGAATTTCTGCCTCTTTTCCCAAAAATAAGGGCAACTTCTGCCGATTTGCCCCAAATAAAGGGAATTTCTGCATTTTTGCCCCAATATTAGGGGAATTTCTGCAATTTTGCTCCAAAATACAGGAAATTTCTTCCTTTTTGCCCGAAATTAAGGGGATTTTCTGTTTTTTTTGCCCCCAAACAAGGGAAATTTCTGCAATTTTATCCCCAAATAAGGGGAATTTCTGCCTTTTTGCCCCCAAATAAGGAGAATTTCTGACTTTTTGCCCTGAAATATGTGAAATGTCTGCAATTTTACACTAAAATAAGGTGAATTTCTGCCTTTTTGCCACAAAATAATGGGAATTTTTGCATTTTGCCATAAATAAGAAAAATTTTTGCTTTTTTTCTCTGAAATAAGTGAAATTTCTGCAATTTTGCCTTAAAATAAAATAAATTTCTGCAATTTTTCCCCATAATAAAGGAAGCTTCTGCAATTTTGCCCCAAAATAAAGGGAATTTTTGTTTTTTGTCTTCAAATAAGGGCAATTTCTGCAATTTTGCCCGAAAATAAGGGGAATTTCTGCATTTGCCCCAAAATAAGGGGAATTTCTGTCTTTTTGCCCCAAAATAAAAAAAATTACTGCTTGTTTTACCCCAAAATTAGGTGAATTTCTGCAATTTTGCTCCAAAATACAGGGATTTTCTGCCTTTTTCGCTGAAAATAAAGGGAATTTCTGCCATTTTGCCGCGAAATAAGTGAAATTTCTGCAGTTTTACTCCAAAATAAGGGGAAGTTCTGCGTTTTTGCCCTAAAATTAGGGGAATTACTGCAATTTTGCTCCAAAATACGGGGAATTATTGCCTTTTTGCCTTAAAATAAAAGGAATGTATACCTTTTTGCCATAAAAAAGGGTAATTTCTTCATTTTTACCCCAAAATAAAGAAATTTTCCGCCTTTTTGACTCAAAATAAGTGCAATTTCTGACTTTTCCCTCTAAAATAAATGGAATTTCTGTCTTTTTGCCCCAAAATAAAGGGAATTTCTGACTTTTTGCCCTGAAATAAGTTAAATTTCTAAAATTTTTCCCCAAAATAAGGGAAATGTCTGCTTTTTGCCCCAAAATAAGGGGAATTTCTGCCTTTTTGCCCCAATATAAGGGGAATTTCAGACTTTTTACTTCAAAATAAAGGGAATTTCTGCATTTTTGCCCCAAAATATGGGAAATTTCTGCTTTTTTGTCCAAAATAAGAAAAATTTCTGCAATTTTGTACCAAAATAAAAGAAATTTCTGCCTTTTGGCCCCAAAATAAGAAAATTTCTGCTTTTTTTCCCTGCAATAAGTGAAATTTCTGCAATTTTGCGACAAAATAAGTGAAATTTCTGCAATTTTGCCCCAAAATAAGGGAAATTTCTAGAATTTTGCCCCAAAATAATTGGAATTTCTGAGTTTTGCCCCAAAATAAGGAGAATTTCTGTCTTTTGCCCCAACATATAGGGAATTTCTGCCTTTTTGCCCCACATTTAGGGGAATTTCTGCAATTTTGCATCAAAATACAGGGAATTTCTGCCTCTTTTCCCAAAAATAAGGGCAACTTCTGCCGATTTGCCCCAAATAAAGGGAATTTCTGCATTTTTGCCCCAATATTAGGGGAATTTCTGCAATTTTGCTCTAAAATACAGGGAATTTCTTCCTTTTTGCCCGAAATTAAGGGGATTTTCTGTTTTTTTTGCCCCCAAACAAGGGAAATTTCTGCAATTTTATCCCCAAATAAGGGGAATTCCTGCCTTTTTGCCCCCAAATAAGGAGAATTTCTGCCTTTTTGCCCTGAAATATGTGAAATGTCTGCAATTTTACACTAAAATAAGGTTAATTTCTGCCTTTTTGCCACAAAATAATGGGAATTTTTGCATTTTGCCATAAATAAGAAAAATTTTTGCTTTTTTTCTCTGAAATAAGTGAAATTTCTGCAATTTTGCCTTAAAATAAAATAAATTTCTGCAATTTTTCCCCATAATAAAGGAAGCTTCTGCAATTTTGCCCCAAAATAAAGGGAACTTTTGTTTTTTGTCTTCAAATAAGGGCAATTTCTGCAATTTTGCCCTAAAATAAGGGGAATTTCTGCATTTGCCCCAAAATAAGGGGAATTTCTGCCTTTTTGCCCCAAAATAAAAAAAATTACTGCTTGTTTTACCCCAAAATTAGGTGAATTTCTGCAATTTTGCTCCAAAATACAGGGATTTTTTGCCTTTTTCGCTGAAAATAAAGGGAATTTCTGCCATTTTGCCGCGAAATAAGTGAAATTTCTGCAGTTTTACTCCAAAATAAGGGGAAGTTCTGCGTTTTTGCCCTAAAATTAGGGGAATTACTGCAATTTTGCTCCAAAATACGGGGAATTATTGCCTTTTTGCTATAAAATAAAAGGAATGTATATCTTTTTGCCATAAAAAAGGGTAATTTCTTCATTTTTACCCCAAAATAAAGAAATTTTCTGCCTTTTTGACTCAAAATAAGTGCAATTTCTGACTTTTCCCCCTAAAATAAATGGAATTTCTGCCTTTTTGCCCCAAAATAAAGGGAATTTCTGACTTTTTGCCCTGAAATAAGTTAAATTTCTAAAATTTTTCCCCAAAATAAGGGAAATGTCTGCCTTTTGCCCCAAAATAAGGGGAATTTCTGCCTTTTTGCCCCAATATAAGGGGAATTTCAGACTTTTTACTTCAAAACTAAAAGAATTTCTGCATTTTTGCCCCAAAATATGGGAAATTTCTGCCTTTTTGTCCAAAATAAGAAAAATTTCTGCAATTTTGTACCAAAATAAAAGAAATTTCTGCCTTTTGGCCCCAAAATAAGAAAATTTCTGCTTTTTTTCCCTGCAATAAGTGAAATTTCTGCAATTTTGCCACAAAATAAGTGAAATTTCTGCAATTTTGCCCCAAAATAAGGGAAATTTCTAGAATTTTGCCCCAAAATAAGTGGAATTTCTGAGCTTTGCCCCAAAATAAGGAGAATTTCTGCCTTTTGCCCCAAAATATAGGGAATTTCTGCCTTTTTGCCCCACAATTAGGGGAATTTCTGCAATTTTGCTTCAAATTACAGGGAATTTTTGCCTTTTTGCCCGAAAATAAGAAGAATGCATACTTTTTGCCATAAAAAAAGGAAATTTCTTTATTTTTGCTCCAAAATAAGGGGAATTTCTGCTTTTTTGCCTCTAAATAAGTGGAATTTCTTTCTTTTTCCACCAAAACAAAGGGAATTTCTGTCTTTTTTGCCCCAAAATAAAAAATAATTCTGACTTATTACCCTGAAATAAGTGAAATTTCTGCAATTTTGCCCCAAAATAAAGGAAATTTCTGCCTTTTTGCCCCCAAATAAAGGGAATTTCAGCCTTTTTCCTCAAAATAAAGGGAATTTCTGCATTTTTGCCGAAAATATGTGAAATTTCTGCCTTTTGACCCTAAAATATAAAAAATTTCTGCTATTTTGTACCAAAATAAAGAAATTTCTTCCTTTTTGCCCCAAAATAAGGAAATTTCTGCTTTTTTCTGAAATAATTGAAATTTCTGCAATTTTGCCCCAAAATAAGTGAAATTTCTGAGTTTTGCCCCAAAATAAGGAGAGTTTCTGTCTTTTGCCCCAACATATAGGGAATTTCTGCCTATTTGCCCCATAATTAGGGGAATTTCTGCAATTTTGCTTTAAAATACAGGGAATTTTTGCCTTTTTGCCCGAAAATAAGAAGATGCATACCTCTTTGCCATAAAAAAGGGAAATTTCTTCATTTTTGCTCCAAAATGAAGGGAATTTCTGCTTTTTTGCCTCTAAATAAGTGGAATTTCTTTCTTTTTCCCCCAAAACAAAGGGAATTTCTTTCTTTTTTGCCCCAAAATAAGGATAATTTCTGACTTATTACCCTGAAATAAGTGAAATTTCTGCAATTTTGCCCCAAAATAAGGGAAATTTCTGCCTTTTTGCCCCCAAATAAAGGGAATTTCAGCCCTTTTACCTCAAAATACGGAAAATTTCTGCATTTTTGCCCCAAAATATGGGAAATTTCTGCCTTTTTGCCCCAAAATAAGAAAAATTCCTGCAATTTTGTATCAAAATAAAAGAAATTTCTCACTTTTTCCCCAAAATAAGAAAATTTCTGCTTTTTTTTTGAAATAATTGAAATTTCTGCAATTTTGCCCCAAAATAAGTGAAATTTCTGCCATTTTGCCCCAAAATAAGGGAAATTTCTGGAATTTTGCCCCAAAATAAGTGGAATTTCTGAGTTTTGCCCCAAAATATTGAGAATTTCTGTCTTTTTGCCACAACATATAGGGAATTTCTGCTTTTTGCCCCACAATTAGGGAAATTTCTGCAATTTTGCTACAAAATACGGGGAATTTCTGCCTTTTTGCCCGAAAATAAGAAGAATGCATACCTTTTTGCCATAAAAAAGGGAAATTTCTTCATTTTTGCTCCAAAATAAGGGGAATTTCTGCTTTTTTGCCTCTAAATAAGTGGATTTCTTTCTTTTTCCACCAAAACAAAGGGAATTTCTGTCTTTTTTGCCCCAAAATAAGGAAAATTTCTGACTTATTACCCTGAAACAAGTGAAATTTCTGCAATTTTGCCCCAAAATAAGGGAAATTTCTGCCTTTTTGCCCCCAAATAAAGGGAATTTCAGCCTTTTTACCTCAAAATAAGGGGAATTTCTGCATTTTTGCCGAAAATATGTGAAATTTCTGCCTTTTGGCCCTAAAATATAAAAAATTTCTGCTATTTTGTACCAAAATAAAGAAATTTCTGCCTTTTTGCCCCAAAATAAGAATATTTCTGCTTTTTTTCTGAAATAAGTGAATTTTCTGCAATTTTGCCCCAAAATAAGTGAAATTTCTGAGTTTTGCCCTAAAATAAGGAGAATTTCTTTTATTTTGGCCCAACATATTGGGAATTTCTGCCTTTTTGCCCCACAATTAGGGGAATTTCTGCAATTTTGCTTCAAAATACGGGGAATTTCTGCCTTTTTGCCCGAAAATAAGATGAATGCATACCGTTTTGCCATAAAAAAGGTAAATTTCTTCATTTTTGCTCCAAAATAAGGGGAATTTCTTCATTTTTGCCTCTAAATATGTGCAATTTCTGTCTTTTTCCCTCAAAACAAAGGGAATTTCCATCTTTTTTGCCCCAAAATAAGGAAAATTTCTGACTTATTACCCTGAAATAAGTGAAATTTCTGCAATTTTGCCCCAAAATAAGAAAAATTTCTGCCTTTTTGCCCCCAAATAAGGGGAATTTCAGCATTTTTACCTCAAAATATGGGGAATTTCTGCATTTTTGCCCCAAAATGTGGGAAACTTCTGCCTTTTTGCTCCAAAATAAAAAAAATTTCTGCAATTTTGTACCAAAATAAAAGAAATTTCTGCCTTTTTGCCCCAAAATAAGAAAAATTTCTGCTTTTTTGCCCCCAAATAAGGGGAATTTCAGCCTTTTTACCTCAAAATAAGGGGAATTTCTGCCTTTTGCCCAAAATATGGGGAATTTCTGACTTTTTGTTCCAAAATAAGACAAATTTCTTCAATTTTGTACCAAAATATAAGAAATTTCTGCTTTTTGCCCCAAAATGAAAGTAATTTCTGACTTTTTGCCCTGAAATAAATGAAATTTCTGCAATTTGGCCTGAAAATCAGGGAAATTTGTATTTTTTTGCCCCAAAATGAGGGAATTTTCTGCCTTTGAGCCCCAAAATATGGGGAATTTCAGCATTTTACCTCAAAATAATAGGAATTTCTGCCTTTTTGCCTCAATATAAGAACAATTTCTGCAATTTTGTACCAAATAAAAGAAATTTCTGCCTTTTTGCCCCAAAGTAAGAAAAATTTCTGCTTTTTTGCCCCCAAATAAGGGGAATTTCAGCCTTTTTACCTCAAAATAAGGGGAGTTTCTCACTTTAGCCCAAAATATGGGTAAATTCTGACTTTTTGTTTCAAAATAAGGAAAATTTCTTCAATTTTGTACCAAAATAAATTTCTGCTTTTTGCCCCAAAATAAAAATAATTTCTGACTTTTTGCCCTGAAATAAATAAAATTTCTGCAATTTGTCCCGAAAATAAGGGAAATTTGTGCCTTTTTGCCCCAAAATGAGGGGAATTTCTTCCTTTTTGCCCCAAAATATGGGGAATATTAGCATTTGACCTCAAAATAAGGGGAATTTCAGCCTTTTTGCACCAAAATATGGTGAATTTCTGCCTTTTTGCCACAAAATAAGAAAAATTTCTGCAATTCTGTACGAAAATAAAAGAAATTTCTAAAATTTTGCCCCAAAATAAGGGAAATTTCTGATTTTTGCCCTGAAATAAGGAGAATTTCTGTATTTTTGCTTCAAAATAAAGGGAATTTCTGCCTTTTTGCCCCCAAATTATGGAAGTTTCTGAAATTTTGCTTCAAAATACAGGGAATTTCTGCCTCTTTTCCCGAAAATAAGGGAACTTCTGCCGATTTGCTGCAAATATAGGGAATTTCTGCATTTTTGCCCCAATATTAGGGGAATTTCTGCAATTTTGCTTCAAAATACAGGAATTTCTGCCTTTTTGCCTGAAATTAAGGGGATTTTCTGCCTTTTTGTCCTGAAATATGTGAAATGTCTGCAATTTTACCCCAAAATAAGGTGAATTTCTGCCTTTTTGCCACAAAATAATGGGAATTTCTGCATTTTGCCCTAAAATAAGAAAAATTTTTGCTTTTTTTCTCTGAAATAAGTGAAATTTCTGCAATTTTGCCTTAAAATAAAAGAAATTTCTGCAATATTTCTCCATAATAAAGGAATTTTCTGCAATTTTGCTACAAAATAAAGGGAATTTCTGTTTTGTGTCCCCAAATAAGGGAAATTTCTGCAATTTTGCCCTAAAATAAGGGGAATTTCTGCGTTTTGCCCCAAAATAAGGGGAATTTCTGCCTTTTTGCCCCAAAATAAAGATAATGACTGCATGTTTTACCCCAAAATTAGCTGAATTTCTGCAATTTTGCTCCAAAATACGGGGATTTTCTGCCTTTTTCGTCGAAAGTAAAGGGAATTTCTGCCATTTTGCCGCGAAATAAGTGAAATTTCTGCAGTTTTACCCCAAAATAAGGGGAAGTTCTGCGTTTTTGCCCCAAAATTAGGGGAATTTCTGCAATTTTGCTCCAAAATACGGGGAATTTCTGCCTATTTGCACAAAAATAACGGGAATGTATACCTTTTTGCCATAAAAAGGGAAATTTCTTCATTTTTACACCAAAATAAGGGGATTTTCCGCCTTTTTGACTCAAAATAAGTGCAATTTCTTACTTTTCCCCAAAAATAAACGGAATTTCTGTATTTTTGCCCCAAAATATAGGGAATTTCTGACTTTTTGCCCTGAAATAAGTTAAATTTCTAAAATTTTTCCCCAAAACAAGGGAAATGTCTGTTTTTGCCCCAAAATAAGGGGAATTTCTGCCTTTTTGCCCCAAAATAAGAGGAATTTCAGCCTTTTTACCTCAAAATAAAGGGAATTTCTGCATTTTTGCCCCAAAATATGGGAAATTTCTGCCTTTTTGCCCAAAATAAAAAAATTTCTGCAATTTTGTACCAAAATAATATAAATTTCTGCCTTTTTGACCCAAAATAAGAAAATTTCTGCTTTTTTTTCTGAAATAAGTGAAATTTCTGCAATACTGCCCCAAAATAAGTGAAATTTCTGCAATTTTGCCCCAAAATAAGGGAAATTTCTGGAATTTTGCCCCAAAATAAGTGGAATTTCTGAATTTTGCCCCAAAATAAAGAGAATTTCTGTATTTTTGCCCCAACATATAGGGAATTTCTGCCTCTTTGCCCCACAATTAAGGGAATTTCTGAAATTTTGCTTCAAAATACTGGGAATTTCTGCATTTTTGCCCTAAAATAAGAAGATGCATACCTTTTTGCCATAAAAAAGGAAAATTTCTTCATTTTTGCTCCAAAATAAGGGGAATTTCTGCTTTTTTGGCTCTAAATAAGTGGAATTTCTGTTTTTTTCCTTCAATACAAAGGAAATTTCTGTCTTCTTTGCCCCAAAATAAGGAAAATTTCTGACTTATTACCCTGAAATAAGTGAAATTTCTGCAATTTTGTCCAAAAATAAGGGAAATTTCTGCCTTTTTGCCCCCAAATAAAGGGAATTTCAGCCTTTTTACCTCAAAATAATAGGAATTCCTGCATTTTTGCCCCAAAATATGAAAAATTTCTGCATTTTTGCCCCAATATAAGAAAAATTTCTGCAATTTTGTACCAAAATAAAAGAAATTTCTGCTTTTTTGCCCCAAAATAAGAAAATTTCTGCTTTTTTTCTGAAATTAGTGAAATTTCTGCAATTTTGCCCCAAAATAAGTGAATCTTCAGAGTTTTCCCCCAAAATAAGAAGAATTTCTGTATTTTTCCCTCAACATATAGTGAATTTCTGCCTTTTTGCCCCACAATTAGGGGAATATCTGCAATTTTGCTCAAAAATACGGGGAATTTCTGCCTTTTTGCCCAAAAGTAAGAAGAATGCATTTCTTTTTGCCAAAAAAAGGGAAATTTCTTCATTTTTGCTCCAAAATCAGGGGAATTTCTGCTTTTTTGCCTCTAAATAAGTAGATTTCTGTCGTTTTCCCCAAAAACAAAAAAAAGTTCTGTCTTTTTTGCCCCAAAATAAGGAAAATTTCTGACTTATTACACTGAAATAAGTGAAATTTCTGCAATTTTGCCCCAAAATGAGAGAAATTTCTGCCTTTTTGCCCCCAAATAAAGGGAATTTCAGCCTTTTTACCTCAAAATAAAAGGAATTTCTGCATTTTTGCCCCAAAATATGGGAAATTTCTGCCTTTTTGCCCCAAAATAAGAACAATTTCTGCAATTTTGTACAAAAATAAAAGAAATTTCTGCCTTCTTGCCCCAAAATAAGAAAATTTCTGCCTTTTTTTCTGAAATAAGTGAAATTTCTGCAATTTTGCCCCAAAATATGTGAAATTTCTGAGTTTTGCCCCAAAATAAGGAGAAATTCTCTCTTTTTGCACCACCATATAGGGAATTTCTCCTTTTTGCCCCACAATTAGTGGAATTTCTGCAATTTTGCTCCAAAATACGGGGAATTTCTACCTTTTCCCGAAAATAAGAAGAATGCATACCTTTTTGCCATAAAAAAGGGAAATTTCTTCATTTTTGCTCCAAAATAATGGGAATGTATGCTTTTTTGCCTCTAAATAAGTGGAATTTCTGTCTTTTCCCCCCAAAACAAAGGAAATTTCTGTTTTTTTCGCTCCAAAATAAGGAAAATCTCTGACTTATTACCCTAAATTAAGTGAAATTTCTGCAATTTTGCCCCACAATAAGGGAAATTTCTGCCTTTTTGCCCCCAAATAAAAGGAATTTCAGCATTTTTACCTCAAAATAAGGGGAATTTCTGCATTTTTGCCCCAAAATATGGGAAATTTCTGCCTTTAGCCCCAAAATAAGAAAAATTTTTGCAATTTTGTACCAAAATAAAAGCAGTTTATGCCTTTTTTCCCCAAAATAAGAAAATTTCTGCTTTTTTTTGAAATAATTGAAATTTCTGCAATTTTGCCCCAAAATAAGTGAAATTTCTGCAATTTTGCCCCAATATAAGGGAAATTTCTGGAATTTTGCCCCAAAATAAAGGAAATTTCTGCCTTTTTGCCCCCAAATAAAAGGAATTTCAGCATTTTTACCTCAAAATAAGGGGAATTTCTGCATTTTTGCCCCAAAATATGGGAAATTTCTGCCTTTTGCCCCAAAATAAGAAAAATTTCTGCAATTTTGTACCAAAATAAAAGCAGTTTCTGCCTTTTTTCCCCAAAATCAAAAATTTCTGCTTTTTTTTCTGAAATAAGTTAAATTTCTGCAATTTTGCCCCAAAATAAGTGAAATTTCTGCAATTTTGCCCCAATATAAGGGAAATTTCTGGAATTTTGCCCCAAAATAAGTGGAATTTCTGAGTTTTGCCCCAATATAAAGAGAATTTCTGTCTTTTTGTCCAACATATTGGGAATTTCTGCCTTTTTGCCCCACAATTAAAGGAATTTCTGCAATTTTGCTTCAAATACGGGGAATTTCTGCTTTTTTGCCTCCAAATAAAAAGAATTTCAGCCTTTTTACCTCAAAATAAAGGGAATTTCTTCATTTTTGCCCCAAAATATGGGAGATTTCTGCCTTTTTGCCCCAAAATAAGAACAATTTCTGCAATTTTGTACCAAAATAAAATAAATTTCTGACTTTTTGCCTCAAAAAAGAAAATTTTTGCTTTTTTTTACTTAAATAAGGGAAATTTCTGCAATTTTTCCCCAAAATAAGTGAAATTTCTGCAATTTTGCCCCAAAATAAGGAAAATTTCTGGAATTTTGCCCCAAAATAAGTGAAATTTCTGAGTTTTGCCCCAAAATAAGGAGAATTTCTGTCTTTTTGCTCCAACATATAGGGAATTTCTGCCTTTTTGCCCCACAATTAAAGGAATTTCTGCAATTTTGCTCCAAAATACGGGGGATTTCTGCATTTTGCCCCCAAATAAAGGGAATTTCAGCCTTTTTATCTCAAAATAAGGGGAATTTCTGCATTTTTGCCCCAAAATATGGGAAATTCCTTCCTTTTTGCCCCAAAATAAGAACAATTTCTGCAATTTTGTACCAAAATAAAAGAAATTTCTGACTTTTAGCCCCAAAAAAGAAAATTTCTGCTTTTTTTTGAAATAAGTGAAATTTCTGCAATTTTGCCCCAAAATAAGGGAAATTTCTGCCTTTTTGCCCCCAAATAAAGGAAATTTCAGCCTTTTTACCTCAAAATAAGGGGAATTTCAGCATTTTTGCCACAAAATATTTGGAATTTTTTCCTTTTTGCACCAAAATAAGGAAAACTTCTGCCTTTTTTCCTGAAATAAGTGATATTTCTGCAATTTTGCCACAAAATAAGTGAAATTTCTGAGTTTTGCCCCAAAATAAGGGGAATTTCTGCCTTTTTGCCCCCAAATAAGGGGAATTTCAGCATTTTTACCTCAAAATAAGGGGAATTTTTGCATTTTTCCCAAAATATGGGAAATTTCTGCCTTTTTGCCCAAAATAAGAAAAATTTCTGCAATTTTGTACCAAAATAAAAGAAATTTCTGCCTTTTTGCCCCAAAATAAGAAAATTTCTGCTTTTTTTTCTGAAATAAGTGAAATTTCTGCAATTTTGCCCTAAAATAAGTGAAATTTCTGAATTTTGCCCCAAAATAAGGAGAATTTCTGTCTTTTTGCCCCAACATATAGGGAATTTCTGCATTTTTGCCCCACAATTATGGGATTTCTGCAATTTTGCTCCAAAATACGGGGAATTTCTGCCTTTTTGCCCGAAAATAAGAAGAATGCATATTTTTTTGCCATAAAAAAGGGAAATTTCTTCATTTTTGCTCCAAAATAAGGGGAATTTCTGCTTTTTTGCCTCTAAATAAGTGGAATTTCTGTCTTTTTCCCCCAAAGCAAAGTGAATTTCTGTCTTTTTTGCCCCAAAATAAGGAAAATTTCTGACTAATTACCCTGAAATAAGTGAAATTTCTGCAATTTTGCCCCTAAGAGAAATTTCTGCCTTTTTGCCCCCAAATAAGGGGAATTTCAGCCTTTTTACTTCAAAATAAGGGGAATTTCTGCCATTTTGCCCCAAAATATGGGAAATTTCTGTTTTTTTGCCCCAATATAAGAAAAATTTCCGCAATTTTGTACCAAAATAAAAGAAATTTCTGCCTTTTTGCCCCAAAATAAGAAAATTTCTGCTTTTTTACTGACATAAGTGAAATTTCTGCAATTTTTCCCCAAAATAAGTGAAATTTCTGCAATTTTGCCCCAAAAAAGGAAAATTTCTGGAATTTTGCCCCAAAATAAGTGGAATTTCTGAGTTTTGCCCCAAAATAAAGAGAATTTCTGTTTTTTGTCCAACATATTGGTAAATTCTGCCTTTTTGCCCACAATTAAAGGAATTTCTGCAATTTTGCTCCAAAATACGGGGATTTTCTGCCTTTTTGCCCGAAAATAAGAAGAATGCATATCTTTTTGCCATAAAAAAGGGAAATTTCTTCATTTTTGCTCCAAAATAAGGGGAATTTCTGCTTTTTTGCCTCTAAATAAGTGGAATTTCTGTCTTTTCCCCCCAAAACAAAGTGAATTTCTGTTTTTTTGCCCCAAAATAAGGAAAATTTCTTTCTAATTACCCTGAAATAAGTGAAATTTCTGCAATTTTGCCTCTAAATAAGGGAAATTTCTGCCTTTTTGCCCCCAAATAAGGGGAATTTCAGCCTTTTTACTTCAAAATAAGGGGAATTTCTGCCTTTTTGCCCCAAAATATGGGAAATTTCTGCCTTTTTGCCCCAAAATAAGAAAAATTTCTGCAATTTTGTATCAAAATAAAAGAAATTTCTGCCTTTTTGCCGCAAAATAAGAAAATTTTTGCTTTTTTTCTTAAATAAGTGAAATTTCTGCAATTTTGCCCCAAAATAAGTGAAAATTCTGAGTTTTGCCCCCAAATAAGGAGAATTTCTGTATTTTTGCCCCAATATATAGGGAATTTCTGCCTTTTTGCTCCACAATTAAAGGAATTTCTGCAATTTTGCTCCAAAATACGGGGATTTTCTGCCTTTTTGCCCGAAAATAAGAAGAATGCATATCTTTTTGCCATAAAAAAGGGAAATTTCTTCATTTTTGCTCCAAAATAAGGGGAATTTCTGCTTTTTTGGCTCTAAATAAGTGGAATTTCTGTTTTTTTCCCCTAAAACAAAGGGAATTTCTGTCTTCTTTGCCCCAAAATAAGGAAAATTTCTGATTTATTACCCTGAAATAAGTGAAATTTCTGCAATTTTCCCCCAAAATGAGAAAAATTTCTGCCTTTTTGCCCCCAAATAAAGGGAATTTCAGCCTTTTTAACTCAAAATAAGGGGAATTTCTGCATTTTTGCACCTAAATATGGGAAATTTCTGCCTTTTTGCCCCAAAATAAGAACAATTTCTGCAATTTTGTACCAAAATAAAAGAAATTTCTGCCTTTTTGCCCCAAAATAAGAAAATTTCTGCTTTTTTACTGAAATAAGTGAAATTTCTGCGATTTTTCCCCAAAATAAGTGAAATTTCTGCAATTTTGCCCCCCAAAAAGGAAAATTTCTGGAATTTTGCCCCAAAATAAGTGGAAGTTCTGAGTTTTGCCCCAAAATAAAGAGAATTTCTGTTTTTTTGTCCAACATATTGGGAATTTCTGCCTTTTTGCCCCACAATTAAAGGAATTTCTGCAATTTTGCTCCAAAATACGAGGAATTTCTGCCTTTTGCCCCCAAATAACGGGAATTTCAGCCTTTTTACCTCAAAATAAGGGGAATTTCTGCATTTTTCCCCAAAATATGGGAAATTTCTGCCTTATGCCCCAAAATAAGAACAATTTCTGCAATTTTATATCAAAATAAAAGAAATTTCTGACTTTTTGCCCAAAAAAGAAAATTTCTGCTTTTTTTTTACTTAAATAAGTGAAATTTCTGCAATTTTTCCCCAAAATAAGTGAAATTTCTGCAATTTTGCCCAAAATAAGGGAAATCTGAAATTTTGTCCCAAAATAAGTGGGATTTCTGAGTTTTGCCCCAAAATAATGAGAATTTCTTTTTTTTGCCCTAACATATAGGAAATTTCTGCCTTTTTGCCCCACAAATAGGGAAATTTCTGCAATTTTGCTTCAAAATACTGGGAATTTCTGCCTTTTTGCCCGAAAATAAGAAGATGCATACCTTTTTGCAATAAAAAGGGAAATTTCTTTATTTTTGCTCCAAAATAAAGGGAATTTCTGCTTTTTTGCCTCTAAGTAAGTGGAATTTCTGTATTTTTCTTCCCAAACAAAGGGAATTTCTGTCTTTTTTGCCCTAAAATAAGGAAAATTACTGACTTAATATCCTGAAATAAGTGAAATTTCTGCAATTTTGCCCCAAAATGAGGGAAATTTCTGCCTTTTTGCCGCCAAATAAGGGAAATTTCAGCATTTTACCTCAAAATAAGGGGAATTTCTGCATTTTTGCCCCAAAATATTGGAAATGTCTGCCTTTTGCCCCAAAATAAGAAAAATTTCTGCAATTTTGTACCAAAATAAAAGCAGTTTCTGCCTTTTTTCCCCAAAATCGAAAATTTCTGCTTTTTTTCTGAAATAAGTGAAATTTCTGCAATTTTGCCCCAAAATAAGTGAAATTTCTGCAATTTTGCCTCAATATAAGGGAAATTTCTGGAATTTTGCCCCAAAATAAGTGGAATTTCTGAGTTTTGCCCCAAAATAAAGAGAATTTCTGTCTTTTTGTCCAACATATTGGGAATTTCTGCCTTTTTGCCCCACAATTAAAGGAATTTCTGCAATTTTGCTTCAAAATACGGGGAATTTCTGCTTTTTTGCCTCCAAATAAAAAGAATTTCAGCCTTTTAACCTCAAAATAAAGGGAATTTCTGCATTTTTGCTCCAAAATATGGGAGATTTCTGCCTTTTTGCCCCAAAATAAGAACAATTTCTGCAATTTTGTACCAAAATAAAATAAATTTCTGACTTTTTGCCTCAAAAAAGAAAATTTTTGCTTTTTTTTACTTAAATAAGTGAAATTTCTGCAATTTTTCCCCAAAATAAGTGAAATTTCTGCAATTTTGCCCCAAAATAAGAAAATTTCTGGAATTTTGCCCCAAAATAAGTGAAATTTCCGAGTTTTGCTTCAAAATAAGGAGAATTTCTGTCTTTTTGCTCCAACATATAGAGAATTTCTGCCTTTTTGCCCCACAATTAAAGGAATTTCTGCAATTTTGCTCCAAAATACGGGGGATTTCTGCATTTTGCCCCCAAATAAAGGGAATTTCAGCCTTTTTATCTCAAAATAAGGGGAATTTCTGCATTTTTGCCCCAAAATATGGGAAATTCCTTCCTTTTTGCCCCAAAATAAGAACAATTTCTGCAATTTTGTACCAAAATAAAAGAAATTTCTTACTTTTTGCCCGAAAAAAGAAAATTTCTGCTTTTTTTATTAAATAAGTGAAATTTCTGCAATTTTTCCCCAAAATAAGTGAAATTTCTGCAATTTTGCCCCCCAAAAAAGGAAAATTTCTGGAATTTTGCCCCAAAATAAGTGGAATTTCTGAGTTTTGCCCCAAAATAAAGAGAATTTCTGTCTTTTTGTCCAACATATTGGGAATTTCTGCCTTTTTGCCCCACAATTAAAGGAATTTCTGCAATTTTGCTCCAAAATACGAGGAATTTCAGCCTTTTTGCCCCCAAATAAAGGGAATTTCAGCCTTTTTACCTCAAAATAAAGGGAATTTCTACATTTTTCCCCAAAATATGAGAAATTTCTGCCTTATGCCCCAAAATAAGAACAATTTCTGCAATTTTATATCAAAATATAAGAAATTTCTGACTTTTTGCCCAAAAAAGAAAATTTCTGCTTTTTTTTACTTAAATAAGTGAAATTTCTGCAATTTTTCCCCAAAATAAGTGAAATTTCTGCAATTTTGCCCAAAATAAGGGAAATTTCTGCTATTTTGCCGCCAAATAAGGGAAATTTCAGCATTTTACCTCAAAATAAGGGGAATTTCTGCATTTTTGCCCCAAAATATGGGAAATGTCTGCCTTTTTGCCCCAAAATAAGAACAATTCCTGCAATTTTGTACCAATATAAAAGAAATTTCTGACTTTTAGCCCCAAAAAAGAAAATTTCTGCTTTTTTTCTGAAATAAGTGATATTTCTGCAATTTTGCCCCAAAATAAGGGAAATTTCTGCCTTTTTGCCCCCAAATAAAGGAAATTTCAGCCTTTTTACCTCAAAATAAGGGTAATTTCTGCATTTTTGCCACAAAATATTTGGAATTTTTTTCTTTTTGCACCAAAATAAGGAAAACTTCTGCCTTTTTTCCTGAAATAAGTGAAATTTCTGCAATTTTGCCACAAAATAAGTGAAATTTCTGAGTTTTGTCCCAAAATAAGGGGAATTTCTGCCTTTTTGCCCCCAAATAAGGGGAATTTCAGAATTTTTACCTCAAAATAAGGGGAATTTTTGCATTTTTCCCAAAATATGGGAAATTTCTGACTTTTTGCCCAAAAATAAGAAAAATTTCTGCAATTTTGTACCAAAATAAAAGACATTTCTGCCTTTTTGCCCCAAAATAAGAAAATTTCTGCTTTTTTTCTGAAATAAGTGAAATTTCTGCAATTTTGCCCCAAAAGAACTGAAATTTCTGAGTTTGCCCCAAAATAAGGAGAATTTCTGTCTTTTTGCCCCAACATATAGGGAATTTCTGCATTTTTGCCCCACAATTAGGGGATTTCTGCAATTTTGCTCCAAAATACGGGGAATTTCTGCCTTTTTGCCAAAATAAGAAGAATGCATATCTTTTTGCCATAAAAAAGGGAAATTTCTTCATTTTTGCTCCAAAATAAGGGGAATTTCTGCTTTTTTGCCTCTAAATAAGTGGAATTTCTGTCTTTTTCCCCCAAAACAAAGTGAATTTCTGTCTTTTTTGCCCCAAAATAAGGAAAATTTCTGACTAATTACCCTGAAATAAGTGAAATTTCTGCAATTTTGCCCCTAAGTAAGGGAAATTTCTGCCTTTTTGCCCCCAAATAAGGGGAATTTCAGCCTTTTTACTTCAAAATAAGGGGAATTTCTGCCTTTTTGCCCCAAAATATGGGAAATTTCTGCTTTTTTGCCCAAAAATAAGAAAAATTTCTGCAATTTTGTACCAAAATAAAAGATATTTCTGCCTTTTTGCCTCAAAATAAGAAAATTTCTGCTTTTTTTCTTAAATAAGTGAAATTTCTGCAATTTTGCCCCAAAATAAGTGAAAATTCTGAGTTTTGCCCCCAAATAAGGAGAATTTCTGTATTTTTTCCCCAATATATAGGGAATTTCTGCCTTTTTGCTTCATAATTAAAGGAATTTCTGCAATTTTGCTCCAAAATACGAGGAATTTATGCCTTTTTGCCCCCAAATAAAGGGAATTTCAGCCTTTTTACCTCAAATTAAGGGGAATTTCTGCATTTTTCCCCAAAATATGGGAAATTTCTGCCTTATGCCCCAAAATAAGAACAATTTCTGCAATTTTATATCAAAATAAAAGAAATTTCTGACTTTTTGCCCAAAAAAGAAAATTTCTGCTTTTTTTACTTAAATAAGTGAAATTTCTGCATTTTTTCCCCAAAATAAGTGAAATTTCTGCAATTTTGCCCAAAATAAGGGAAATTTCTGAAATTTTGCCCCAAAATAAGTGGGATTTCTGAGTTTTGCCCCAAAATAAGGAGAATTTCTCTCTTTTTGCCCTAACATATAGGAAATTTCTGCCTTTTTGCCCCACATATAGGGGAATTTCTGCAATTTTGCTTCAAAATACTGGGAATTTCTGCCTTTTTGCCCGAAAATAAGAAGATGCATACCTTTTTGCAATAAAAAAGGGAAATTTCTTCATTTTTGCTCCAAAATAAAGGGAATTTCTGCTTTTTTGCCTCTAAATAAGTGGAATTTCTGTATTTTTCTTCCCAAACAAAGGGAATTTCTGTCTTTTTTGCCCCAAAATAAGGAAAATTACTGACTTATTATCTTTAAATAAGTGAAATTTCTGCAATTTTGCCCCAAAATGAGGGAAATTTCTGCTATTTTGCCGCCAAATAAGGGAAATTTCAGCATTTTACCTCAAAATAAGGGGAATTTCTGCATTTTTGCCCCAAAATATGGGAAATGTCTGCCTTTTTGCCCCAAAATAAGAACAATTTCTTCAATTTTGTACCAAAATAAAAGAAATTTCTGACTTTTAGCCCCAAAAAAGAAAATTTCTGCTTTTTTTCTGAAATAAGTGAATTTTCTGCAATTTTGCCCCAAAATAAGGGAAATTTCTGCCTTTTTGCCCCCAAATAAAGGAAATTTCAGCCTTTTTACCTCAAAATAAGGGTAATTTCTGCATTTTTGCCACAAAATATTTGGAATTTTTTCCTTTTTGCACCAAAATAAAGAAAACTTCTGCCTTTTTTCCTGAAATAAGTGAAATTTCTGCAATTTTGCCACAAAATAAGTGAAATTTCTGAGTTTTGCCCCAAAATAAGGGGAATCTGCCTTTTTGTCCCCAAATAAGGGGAATTTCAGCATTTTTACCTCAAAATAAGGGGAATTTTTGCATTTTTCCCAAAATATGGGAAATTTCTTCCTTTTTGCCCAAAATAAGAAAAATTTCTGCAATTTTGTACCAAAATAAAAGAAATTTCTGCCTTTTTGCCCCAATATAAGAAAATTTCTTTTTTTCTGAAATAAGTGAAATTTCTGCAATTTTGCCCCAAAATAAGTGAAATTTCTGAGTTTGCCCCAAAATAAGGAGAATTTCTGTCTTTTTGCCCCAACATATAGAGAATTTCTGCATTTTTGCCCCACAATTAGGGGATTTCTGCAATTTTGCTCCAAAATACTGGGAATTTCTGCCTTTTTGCCCGAAAATAAGAAGAATGCATATCTTTTTGCCATAAAAAAGGGAAATTTCTTCATTTTTGCTCCAAAATAAGGGGAATTTCTGCTTTTTTGCCTCTAAATAAGTGGAATTTCTGTCTTTTTCCCCCAAAACATAGTGAATTTCTGTCTTTTTTGCCCCAAAATAAGGAAAATTTCTGACTAATTTCCCTGAAATAAGTGAAATTTTTGCAATTTTGCCCCTAAATAAGGGAAATTTCTGCCTTTTTGCCCCCAAATAAGGGGAATTTCAGCATTTTACTTCAAAATAAGGGGAATTTCTGCCTTTTTGCCCCAAAATATGGGAAATTTCTGCCTTTTTGCCCCAAAATAAGAAAAATGTCTGCAATTTTGTACCAAAATAAAAGAAATTTCTGCCTTTTTGCCACAAAATAAAAAAATTTCTGCTTTTTTTTAAATAAGTGAAATTTCTGCAATTTTGCCCCAAAATAAGTGAAAATTCTGAGTTTTGCCCCCAAATAAGGGGAATTTCTGTATTTTTGCCCCAATATATAGGGAATTTCTGCCTTTTTGCCCCACAATTAAAGGAATTTCTGCAATTTTGCTCCAAAATACGGGGATTTTCTGCCTTTTTGCCCGAAAATAAGAAGAATGCATATCTTTTTGCCATAAAAAAGGGAAATTTCTTCATTTTTGCTCCAAAATAAGGGGAATTTCTGCTTTTTTGCCTCTAAATAAGTGGAATTTCTGTTTTTTCCCCTAAAACAAAGGGAATTTCTGTCTTCTTTGCCCCAAAATAAAAAAAATTTCTGACTTATTACCCTGAAATAAGTGAAATTTCTGCAATTTTGCCCCAAAGTGAGGAAAATTTCTGCTTTTTTGCCCCCAAATAAGGGGAATTTCAGCCTTTTTAACTCAAAATAAGGGGAATTTTTGCATTTTTGCCCCTAAATATGGGAAATTTCTGCCTTTTTGCCCCAAAATAAGAAAAATTTCTGCAATTTTGTACCAAAATAAAATAAATTTCTGCCTTTTTGCCCCAAAATAAGAAAATTTCTGCTTTTTTACTGAAATAAGTGAAATTTCTGCAATTTTGCCCTAAAATAAGTGAAATTTCTGAGTTTTGCCCCAAAATAAAAAGAATTTCTGTCTTTTTGCCCCAACATATAGGGAATTCTTGCCATTTTGGCCCACAATTAGGAGGATTTCTGTAATTTTGCTCCAAAATACGGGGAATTTCTGTCTTTTTGCCCGAAAAAAAGAAGAATGCATACCTTTTTGCCATAAAAAAGGGAAATTTCTTCATTTTTGCTCCAAAATAAGGGGAATTTCTGCTTTTTTGCCTCTAAATAAGTGGAATTTCTGTCTTTTTCCCCAAAACAAAGGGAATTTCTGTCTTTTTGCCCCAAAATAAAGATAATTTCTGACTTATTATTCTGAAATAAGTGAAATTTCTGCAATTTTGCCCCAAAATAAGGAAAATTTCTGCCTTTTTGCTTCCAAATAATGGGAATTTCAGCCTTTTTTCCTCAAAATAAGGGGAATTTCTGCATTTTTGCACCAAAATATGGGAAATGTCTGCCTTTTTGCCCCAAAATAAGGAAAATTTCTGCAATTATGTACAAAAATAAAAGAAATATCTGCCTTTTTGCCCCAAAATTAGAATATTTGTGCTTTTTTTCGGAAATAAGTGAAATTTCTGCAATTTTGCCACAAAATAATTGAAATTTCTAAGATTTGCCCGAAAATAAGGGAAATTTCTGCCTTTTTGCCCCCAAATAAGGGGAAGTTCAGCATTTTTACTTTAAAATAAGGGGAATTTCTGCATTTTTGCCCCAAAATATGGGAAATTTCTGCCTTTTTCCCAAGATAAAAAAATTTCTGCAATTTTGTACCAAAATAAAAGAAATTTCTGCCTTTTTGCACCAAAATAAGAAAATTTCTGCTTTTTTTTCTGAAATAAGTGAAATTTCTGCAATTTTGCCTCAAAATAAGTGAAATTTCTGAGTTTTGCCCCAAAATAAGGAGAATTTCTGTCTTTTTGCCCCAACATATACGAATTTCTGCCTTTTTGCACCACAATTAGGGGAATTTCTGCAATTTTGCTCCAAAATAGGGGAATTTCTGCCTTTTTGCCCGAAAATAAGAAGAATGCATACCTTTTTGCCATAAAAAAGGGAAATTTATTCATTTTTGCTCCAAAATAAGGGGAATTTCTGCTTTTTTGCCTCTAAATAAGTGGAATTTCTGTCTTTTTCCCCCAAAACATAGGGAATTTCTGTCTTTTTTGCCCCAAAATAAGGAAAATTTCTGACTTATTACCCTGAAATAAGTGAAATTTCTGCAATTTTGCCCCAAAATGAGGGAAATTTCTGCCTTTTTGCCCCCAAATAAGGAAAATATCAGCCTTTTTACCTCAAAATAAGGGAAATTTCTCCATTTTTGCCCCAAAATATGGAAAATTTCTGCCTCTTTGCCTCAAAATAAGAACAAATTCTGCAATTTTGTACCAAAATAAAAGAAACTTCTGACTTTTTGCCCCAAAAAAGAAAATTTCTGCTTTTTTTTTTCTGAAATAAGTGAAATTTCTGAAATTTTGCCCCAAAATATGTGAAATTTCTGCAATTTTGCCTCAAAATAAGAAAAATTTCTGCAATTTTGCCCCAAAATAAGTGAAATTTTTTAGTTTTGCCCCAAAATAACGGGAATTTCTGTTTTTGCCCCAACATATAGGGAATTTCTGCCTTTTTGCCCAACAATTAGGGGAATTTCTGCAATTTTGCTCCAAAATACGAGGAATTACTGCCTTTTTGCCCGAAAATAAGAAGAATGCATACCTTTTTGCCATAAAAAAGGGAAATTTCTTAATTTTTGCTCCAAAATAAGGGGAATTTCTGCTTTTTTGCCTCTAAATAAGTGGAATTTCTGTCTTTTTCCCCCAAAACAAAGGGAATTTCTGTCTTTTTGCCCCAAAATAAGAAAAATTTCTTACTTATTACCCTGAAATAAGTGAAATTTCGGCAATTTTGCTTCAAAATGAGGGAAATTTCTGCCTTTTTGCCCCCAAATAAGGAAAATATCAGCCTTTTTACCTGAAAATAAGGGAAATTTCTGCATTTTTGCCCCAAAATATGGGAAATTTCTGCCCTTTTGCTTCAAAATAAGAACAAATTCTGCAATTTTGTACCTAAATAAAAGAAATTTTTGACTTTTTGCCCCAAAAAATAAAATTTCTGCTTTTTTTCTGAAATAAGTGAAATTTCTGCAATTTTGCCCCAAAATAAGTGACAATTCTGAGTTTTGCCCCCAAATAAGGAGAATTTCTGTATTT
Organism: Micromys minutus; assembly: GCF_963924665.1. NCBI lineage: Eukaryota > Metazoa > Chordata > Mammalia > Rodentia > Muridae > Micromys > Micromys minutus. Next base: position 191,859 of record NW_027667414.1, on the reverse strand, counting down.
TTGCCCCAATATATAAGGAATTTCTGCCTATTTGACCCACAATTAATGGAATTTCTGCAATTTTGCTCCAAAATACGAGGATTTTCTGTCTTTTTGCCCGAAAATAAGGAAAATTTCTGACTTATTACCCTGAAATAAGTGAAATTTCTGCAATTTTGCCCCAAAATGAGGAAAATTTCTGTTTTTTTGCCCCCAAATAAGGGGAATTTCATCCTTTTTAACTCAAAATAAGGGGAATTTCTGCATTTTTGCCCCAAAATATGGGAAATTTTTGCCTTTTTGCCTCAAAATAAGAACAAATTCTGCAATTTTGTACCAAAATAAAAGAAATTTCTGACTTTTTGCCCCAAAAAAGAAAATTTTGCTTTTTTTCTGAAATAAGTGAAATTTCTGAAATTTTGCCCCAAAATATGTGAAATTTCTGCAATTTTGCCCCAAAATAAGGAAAAATTTCTGCAATTTTGCCCCAAAATATGTGAAATTTCTGAGTTTTGCCCCAAAATAAGGAGAATTTCTGTCTTTTTGCCCAAACATAGAGAAAATTTCTGCCTTTTTGCCCCACAATTAGGGGAATTTCTGCAATTTTGCTCCAAAATACGGGGAATTACTGCCTTTTCGCCCGAAAATAAAAAGAATGCATACTTTTTTGCCATAAAAAAAGGGAAATTTCTTAATTTTTGCTCCAAAATACGAAGAATTTCTGCTTTTTTGCCTCTAAATAAGTGGAATTTCTGTTTTTTCCCCCAAAACAAAGGGAATTTCTGTCTTTTTTGCCCCAAAATAAGAAAAATTTCTGACTTATTACCCTGAAATATGTGAAATTTCTGCAATTTTGCCCCAAAATGAGGGAAATTTCTGTCTTTTTGCCCCCAAATAATAAAAATATCAGCCTTTTTACCTCAAAATAAGGAAAATTTTTGCATTTTTGCCCCTAAATATGGGAAATTTCTGCCCTTTTGCCCCAAAATAAGAACAAATTCTGCAATTTTGTACCTAAATAAAAGAAATTTCTGACTTTTTGCCTCAAAAAAGAAAATTTCTGCTTTTTTCTGAAATAAGTGAAATTTCTGCAATTTTTCCCCAAAATATGTGAAATTTCTGCAATTTTGCCCCAAAATAAGTGAAATTTCTGAGTTTTGCCTCAAAATAAGGAGAATTTTTGTTTTTGCCCCAACATATAGGGAATTTCTGCCTTTTTGCCCCACAATTAGGGGAATTTCTGCAATTTTGCTCCAAAATACGGGGAATTACTGCCTTTTTGCCCAAAAACAAGAAGAATGCATACCTTTTGGCCATAAAAAAGGGAAATTTCTTCATTTTGCTCCAAAATAAGGGGAATTTCTGCTTTCTTGCCTCTAAATATGTGGAATTTCTTTTTTTCCCCAAAACAAAGGGAATTTCTGTCTTTTTTGCCCCAAAATAAGGAAAATTTCAGACTTATTACCCTGAAATAAGTGAAATTTTTGCAATTTTGGCCCTAAATAAGGGAAATTTCTGCATTTTTGCTTCCAAATAAAGGGATTTTCAGCCTTTTTACCTCAAAATAAGGGGAATTTCTGCATTTTTGCCCCAAAATATGGGAAATTTCTGCCTTTTTGCCCCAAAATAAGAACAATTTCTGCAATTTTGTACCAAAATAAAAGAAATTTCTGCCTTTTTTCCCCAAAATAAGAAAATTTATGTTTTTTTTCTGAAATAAGTTAAATTTCTGCAATTTTGCCCCAAAATAATTGAAAATTCTGAGTTTTGCTTCCAAATAAGGAGAATTTCTGTATTTTTGCCCCAATATATAGGGAATTTCTGCCTTTTTGCCCCACAATTAAAGGAATTTCTGCTATTTTGCTCCAAAATACGAAGATTTTCTGCCTTTTTGCCCGAAAATAAGAAGAATGCATATCTTTTTGCCATAAAAAAGGGAAATTTCTTCATTTTTGCTCCAAAATAAGGGGAATTTCTGCTTTTTTGGCTCTAAATAAGTGGAATTTCTGTTTTTTTCCCCTAAAACAAAGGGAATTTCTGTCTTATTTGCCCCAAATTAAGGAAAATTTCTGACTTATTACCCTGAAATAAGTGAATTTTCTGCAATTTTTTCCAAAATGAGGAAAATTTCTGCCTTTTTGCCCCCAAATAAGGGGAATTTCAGAATTTTTACCTCAAAATAATGGGAATTTCTGCATTTTTGCCCCAAATTATGGGAAATTTCTGCCTTTTTGCCCCAAAATAAGAACAATTTCCACAATTTTGTACCAAAATAAAAGAAATTTCTGCCTTTTTTCCCCAAAATAAGAAAATTTCTGCTTTTTAACTGAAATATGTGAAATTTCTGCAATTTTGCCCTAAAAGAAGTGAAATTTCTGAGTTTTGCCCCAAAATAAGGAGAATTTCTGTCTTTTTGCCCCAACATACAGGGAATTCCTGTCTTTTTGGCCCACAATTAGGGGGATTTCTGCAATTTTGCTCCAAAATACGGGGAATTTCTGTTTTTTTGCCCGAAAATAAGAAGAATGCATACCTTTTTGCCATAAAAAAGGGAAATTTGTTCATTTTTGCTCCAAAATAAGAAGAATTTCTGCTTTTTTGCCTCTAAATAAGTGGAATTTCTGTCTTTTTCCCCCAAAACAAAGGGAATTTCTGTCTTTTTGCCCCAAAATAAAGATAATTTCTGACTTATTATTCTGAAATAAGTGAAATTTCTGCAATTTTGCCCCAAAATAAAGGAAATTTCTGTATTTTTGCCCCCAAATAATGGGAATTTCAGCCTTTTTACCTCAAAATAAGGGGAATTTCTGCATTTTTGCCCCAAAATATGGGAAATTTCTGCCTTTTTGCCCCAAAATAAGAACAATTTCTGCAATTTTGTACCAAAATAAAAGAAATTTCTGCCTTTTTGCCCCAAAATAAGAAAATTTCTCCTTTTTTTCTGAAATAAGTGAAATTTCTGCAATTTTGCCCCAAAATAAGTGAAATTTCTGAGTTTTGCCCCAAAATAAGGAGAATTTCTGTCTTTTTGCCCAAACATATAGGGAATTTCTGCCTTTTTGCCCCACAATTAGGGGAATTTCTGCAATTTTGCTCTAAAATACGGGGAATTTCTGCCTTTTTGCCCGAAAATAAGAAGAATGCATACCTTTTTGCCATAAAAAAGGGAAATTTCTTCATTTTTGCTCCATAATAAGGGGAATTTCTGCTTTTTTGCCCCTAAATAAGTGGAATTTCTGTCTTTGTCCCCCAAAACAGAGGGAATTTCTGTCTATTTTGCCCCAAAATAAGGAAAATTTTTGACTTATTACCATGAAATAAGTGAAATTTCTGCAATTTTGCCCCAAAATGAGGGAAATTTCTGCATTTTTGCCCCCAAATAAGGAAAATATCAGCCTTTTTACCTCAAAATAAGGTAAATTTCTGCATTTTTGTCCCAAAATATGAAAAATTTCTGCCTTTTTGCCTCAAAATAAGAACAAATTCTGCAATTTTGTACCAAAATAAAAGAAATTTCTGACTTTTTGCCCCAAAAAAGAAAATTTCTGCTTTTTTGTCTGAAATAAATGAAATTTCTGAAATTTTGCCCCAAAATATGTGAAATTTCTGCAATTTTGCCCCAAAATAAGAAAAATTTCTGCAATTTTGCCCCAAAATAAGTGAAATTTTTGAGTTTTGCCCCAAAATAAAAAGAATTTCTGTTTTTGCCCCAACATATAGAAAATTTCTGCCTTTTTGCCACACAATTAAGGGAATTTCTGCAATTTTGCTCCAAAATACGGGGAATTACTGCCTTTTTGCCCGAAAATAAGAAGAATGCATACCTTTTTGCCATAAAAAAGAAAAATTTCTTCATTTTTGCTCCAAAATAAGAGAAATTTCTGCTTTTTTGCCTCTAAATAAGTGGAATTTCTGTCTTTTTCCCCCAAAACAAAGGGAATTTCTGTCTATTTTGCCCAAAAATAAGAAAAATTTCTGAATTATTACCCTGAAATAAGTGAAATTTCTGCAATTTTGCCCCAAAATGAGGGAAATTTCTGCCTTTTTGCCCCCAAATAAGGAAAATATCAGCCTTTTTATCTCAAAATAAGGGAAATTTCTGCATTTTTGCCCCAAAATATGGGAAATTTCTGCGTTTTTGCCCCAAAATAAGAACAAATTCTGCAATTTTGTACCTAAATAAAAGAAATTTCTGACTTTTTGCCCCAAAAAATAAAATTTCTGCTTTTTTGTCTGAAATAAGTGAAATTTCTGCAATTTTGCCCTAAAATAAGTGAAATTTCTGAGTTTTGCCCCAAAATAAGGAGAATTTCTGTCTTTTTGCCCCAACATATAGGGAATTTCTGCCTTTTTGGCTCACAATTAGAAGGATTTCTGCAATTTTGGTCCAAAATACGGGGAATTTCTGTCTTTTTGCCCGAAAATAAGAAGAATGCATACCTTTTTGCCATAAAAAAGGGAAATTTCTTCATTTTTGCTTCAAAATAATGGGAATTTCTGCTTTTTGCCTCTAAATAAGTGGAATTTCTGTCTTTTCCCCCAAAACATAGAAAATTTCTGTCTTTTTGCCCCAAAATAAAGATAATTTCTGACTTATTATTCTGAAATAAGTGAAATTTCTGCAATTATGCCCCAAAATAAAAGAAATTTCTGCCTTTTTGCCCCCAAATAAGGGAAATTTCAGCCTTTTTACCTCAAAATAAGGGGAATTTCTGCATTTTTGCCCCCAAATATGGGAAATGTCATCCTTTTTGCCCCAAAATAAGGAAAATTTCTGCAATTTTGTACAAAAATAAAAGAAATATCTGCCTTTTGCCCCAAAATTAGAAAATTTCTTTTTTTTTTGGAAATAAGTGAAATTTCTGCTATTTGCCCCAAAATAATTGAAATTTCTAAGTTTTGCCCCAAAATAAGAAAAATTTTTGCCTTTTTGCTACCAAAGGATGGGAAGTTCAGCATTTTTACCTTAAAATAAGAGGAATTTCTGCATTTTTGCCCAAAAATATGGGAAATTTCTGCCTTTTTCCCAAAATACGAAAAATTTCTGCAATTTTGTACCAAAATAAAAGAAATTTCTGCCTTTTTGCCCCAAAATAAGAAAATTTCTGCTTTTTTTTCTGAAATAAGTGAAATTTCTGCAATTTTGCCCCAAAATAAGTGAAATTTCTGAGTTTTGCCCTAAAATAAAAAGAATTTCTGTCTTTTTGCCCAAACATATAGGAAATTTCTGCCTTTTTGCCTTACAATTAGGGGAATTTCTGCAATTTTGCTCCAAAATACGGGGAATTTCTGCCTTTTTGCCCCCAAATAAGGGGAATTTCAGCATTTTACCTCAAAATAAGAGGAATTTCTGCATTTTTGCCCCCAAATAAGAACAATTTCTGCAATTTTGTACCAAAATAAAAGAAATTTCTCACTTTTAGCCCCAAAAAAGAAAATTTCTGCATTTTTCTTTGAAATAAATGAAATTTCTGCAATTTTGCCCCAAAATAAGAGAAATTTCTGCCTTTTTGCCCCCAAATAAAGGGAATTTCAGACTTTTTACCTCAAAATAAGGGGAATTTCTGAATTTTTGCCACAAAATATTTGGAATTTTTTCTCTTTTGCCCCAAAATAAGGAAAACTTCTGCCTTTTTTCCTGAAATAAGTGAAATTTCTGCAATTTTGCCGCAAAATAAGTGAAATATCTGCAATTTTGCCCCAAAATGAGGGAAATTTCTGCCTTTTTGCCCCAAATAAGGGGAATTTCAGCATTTTACCTCAAAATAAGGAGAATTTCTGCATTTTTGCCCTAAAATATGTGAAATTTCTGCAGTTTTGTCCCAAAATAAGGGAAATTCCTGGAATTTTGCCCCAAAATAAGTGGAATTTCTGAGTTATGCCCCAAAATAAGGTGAATTTCTGTCTTTTTGCCCAAAAATATAGAAAATTTCTGCCTTTTGTCCCACAATTAGGGGAATTTCTGCAATTTTGCTCCAAAATACGGGGAATTTCTGCCTTTTTACCCAAAAACAAAAAGAATGCATACCCTTTTGCCATAAAAAAGGGAAATTTCTTCATTTTTGCTCCAAAATAAGGGGAATTTCTGCTTTTTTGCCTCTTAATAAGTGGAATTTCTGTCTTTTTCCCCCAATACAAATGGAATTTCTGTCTTTTTTGCCCCAAAAGAAGGAAAATTTCTGACTTGTTACCCTGAAGTAAGTGAAATTTCTGCAATTTTGCCCCTAAGAGAAATTTCTGCCTTTTTGCCCCCAAATAAGGGGAATTTCAGCCTTTTTACTTCAAAATAAGGGGAATTTCTGCCATTTTGCCCCAAAATATGGGAAATTTCTGTTTTTTTGCCCCAATATAAGAAAAATTTCCGCAATTTTGTACCAAAATAAAAGAAATTTCTGCCTTTTTGCCCCAAAATAAGAAAATTTCTGCTTTTTTACTGACATAAGTGAAATTTCTGCAATTTTTCCCCAAAATAAGTGAAATTTCTGCAATTTTGCCCCAAAAAAGGAAAATTTCTGGAATTTTGCCCCAAAATAAGTGGAATTTCTGAGTTTTGCCCCAAAATAAAGAGAATTTCTGTTTTTTGTCCAACATATTGGTAAATTCTGCCTTTTTGCCCACAATTAAAGGAATTTCTGCAATTTTGCTCCAAAATACGGGGATTTTCTGCCTTTTTGCCCGAAAATAAGAAGAATGCATATCTTTTTGCCATAAAAAAGGGAAATTTCTTCATTTTTGCTCCAAAATAAGGGGAATTTCTGCTTTTTTGCCTCTAAATAAGTGGAATTTCTGTCTTTTCCCCCCAAAACAAAGTGAATTTCTGTTTTTTTGCCCCAAAATAAGGAAAATTTCTTTCTAATTACCCTGAAATAAGTGAAATTTCTGCAATTTTGCCTCTAAATAAGGGAAATTTCTGCCTTTTTGCCCCCAAATAAGGGGAATTTCAGCCTTTTTACTTCAAAATAAGGGGAATTTCTGCCTTTTTGCCCCAAAATATGGGAAATTTCTGCCTTTTTGCCCCAAAATAAGAAAAATTTCTGCAATTTTGTATCAAAATAAAAGAAATTTCTGCCTTTTTGCCGCAAAATAAGAAAATTTTTGCTTTTTTTCTTAAATAAGTGAAATTTCTGCAATTTTGCCCCAAAATAAGTGAAAATTCTGAGTTTTGCCCCCAAATAAGGAGAATTTCTGTATTTTTGCCCCAATATATAGGGAATTTCTGCCTTTTTGCTCCACAATTAAAGGAATTTCTGCAATTTTGCTCCAAAATACGGGGATTTTCTGCCTTTTTGCCCGAAAATAAGAAGAATGCATATCTTTTTGCCATAAAAAAGGGAAATTTCTTCATTTTTGCTCCAAAATAAGGGGAATTTCTGCTTTTTTGGCTCTAAATAAGTGGAATTTCTGTTTTTTTCCCCTAAAACAAAGGGAATTTCTGTCTTCTTTGCCCCAAAATAAGGAAAATTTCTGATTTATTACCCTGAAATAAGTGAAATTTCTGCAATTTTCCCCCAAAATGAGAAAAATTTCTGCCTTTTTGCCCCCAAATAAAGGGAATTTCAGCCTTTTTAACTCAAAATAAGGGGAATTTCTGCATTTTTGCACCTAAATATGGGAAATTTCTGCCTTTTTGCCCCAAAATAAGAACAATTTCTGCAATTTTGTACCAAAATAAAAGAAATTTCTGCCTTTTTGCCCCAAAATAAGAAAATTTCTGCTTTTTTACTGAAATAAGTGAAATTTCTGCGATTTTTCCCCAAAATAAGTGAAATTTCTGCAATTTTGCCCCCAAAAAAGGAAAATTTCTGGAATTTTGCCCCAAAATAAGTGGAAGTTCTGAGTTTTGCCCCAAAATAAAGAGAATTTCTGTTTTTTTGTCCAACATATTGGGAATTTCTGCCTTTTTGCCCCACAATTAAAGGAATTTCTGCAATTTTGCTCCAAAATACGAGGAATTTCTGCCTTTTGCCCCCAAATAACGGGAATTTCAGCCTTTTTACCTCAAAATAAGGGGAATTTCTGCATTTTTCCCCAAAATATGGGAAATTTCTGCCTTATGCCCCAAAATAAGAACAATTTCTGCAATTTTATATCAAAATAAAAGAAATTTCTGACTTTTTGCCCAAAAAAGAAAATTTCTGCTTTTTTTTTACTTAAATAAGTGAAATTTCTGCAATTTTTCCCCAAAATAAGTGAAATTTCTGCAATTTTGCCCAAAATAAGGGAAATCTGAAATTTTGTCCCAAAATAAGTGGGATTTCTGAGTTTTGCCCCAAAATAATGAGAATTTCTTTTTTTTGCCCTAACATATAGGAAATTTCTGCCTTTTTGCCCCACAAATAGGGAAATTTCTGCAATTTTGCTTCAAAATACTGGGAATTTCTGCCTTTTTGCCCGAAAATAAGAAGATGCATACCTTTTTGCAATAAAAAGGGAAATTTCTTTATTTTTGCTCCAAAATAAAGGGAATTTCTGCTTTTTTGCCTCTAAGTAAGTGGAATTTCTGTATTTTTCTTCCCAAACAAAGGGAATTTCTGTCTTTTTTGCCCTAAAATAAGGAAAATTACTGACTTAATATCCTGAAATAAGTGAAATTTCTGCAATTTTGCCCCAAAATGAGGGAAATTTCTGCCTTTTTGCCGCCAAATAAGGGAAATTTCAGCATTTTACCTCAAAATAAGGGGAATTTCTGCATTTTTGCCCCAAAATATTGGAAATGTCTGCCTTTTGCCCCAAAATAAGAAAAATTTCTGCAATTTTGTACCAAAATAAAAGCAGTTTCTGCCTTTTTTCCCCAAAATCGAAAATTTCTGCTTTTTTTCTGAAATAAGTGAAATTTCTGCAATTTTGCCCCAAAATAAGTGAAATTTCTGCAATTTTGCCTCAATATAAGGGAAATTTCTGGAATTTTGCCCCAAAATAAGTGGAATTTCTGAGTTTTGCCCCAAAATAAAGAGAATTTCTGTCTTTTTGTCCAACATATTGGGAATTTCTGCCTTTTTGCCCCACAATTAAAGGAATTTCTGCAATTTTGCTTCAAAATACGGGGAATTTCTGCTTTTTTGCCTCCAAATAAAAAGAATTTCAGCCTTTTAACCTCAAAATAAAGGGAATTTCTGCATTTTTGCTCCAAAATATGGGAGATTTCTGCCTTTTTGCCCCAAAATAAGAACAATTTCTGCAATTTTGTACCAAAATAAAATAAATTTCTGACTTTTTGCCTCAAAAAAGAAAATTTTTGCTTTTTTTTACTTAAATAAGTGAAATTTCTGCAATTTTTCCCCAAAATAAGTGAAATTTCTGCAATTTTGCCCCAAAATAAGAAAATTTCTGGAATTTTGCCCCAAAATAAGTGAAATTTCCGAGTTTTGCTTCAAAATAAGGAGAATTTCTGTCTTTTTGCTCCAACATATAGAGAATTTCTGCCTTTTTGCCCCACAATTAAAGGAATTTCTGCAATTTTGCTCCAAAATACGGGGGATTTCTGCATTTTGCCCCCAAATAAAGGGAATTTCAGCCTTTTTATCTCAAAATAAGGGGAATTTCTGCATTTTTGCCCCAAAATATGGGAAATTCCTTCCTTTTTGCCCCAAAATAAGAACAATTTCTGCAATTTTGTACCAAAATAAAAGAAATTTCTTACTTTTTGCCCGAAAAAAGAAAATTTCTGCTTTTTTTATTAAATAAGTGAAATTTCTGCAATTTTTCCCCAAAATAAGTGAAATTTCTGCAATTTTGCCCCCCAAAAAAGGAAAGTTTCTGGAATTTTGCCCCAAAATAAGTGGAATTTCTGAGTTTTGCCCCAAAATAAAGAGAATTTCTGTCTTTTTGTCCAACATATTGGGAATTTCTGCCTTTTTGCCCCACAATTAAAGGAATTTCTGCAATTTTGCTCCAAAATACGAGGAATTTCAGCCTTTTTGCCCCCAAATAAAGGGAATTTCAGCCTTTTTACCTCAAAATAAAGGGAATTTCTACATTTTTCCCCAAAATATGAGAAATTTCTGCCTTATGCCCCAAAATAAGAACAATTTCTGCAATTTTATATCAAAATATAAGAAATTTCTGACTTTTTGCCCAAAAAAGAAAATTTCTGCTTTTTTTTACTTAAATAAGTGAAATTTCTGCAATTTTTCCCCAAAATAAGTGAAATTTCTGCAATTTTGCCCAAAATAAGGGAAATTTCTGCTATTTTGCCGCCAAATAAGGGAAATTTCAGCATTTTACCTCAAAATAAGGGGAATTTCTGCATTTTTGCCCCAAAATATGGGAAATGTCTGCCTTTTTGCCCCAAAATAAGAACAATTCCTGCAATTTTGTACCAATATAAAAGAAATTTCTGACTTTTAGCCCCAAAAAAGAAAATTTCTGCTTTTTTTCTGAAATAAGTGATATTTCTGCAATTTTGCCCCAAAATAAGGGAAATTTCTGCCTTTTTGCCCCCAAATAAAGGAAATTTCAGCCTTTTTACCTCAAAATAAGGGTAATTTCTGCATTTTTGCCACAAAATATTTGGAATTTTTTTCTTTTTGCACCAAAATAAGGAAAACTTCTGCCTTTTTTCCTGAAATAAGTGAAATTTCTGCAATTTTGCCACAAAATAAGTGAAATTTCTGAGTTTTGTCCCAAAATAAGGGGAATTTCTGCCTTTTTGCCCCCAAATAAGGGGAATTTCAGAATTTTTACCTCAAAATAAGGGGAATTTTTGCATTTTTCCCAAAATATGGGAAATTTCTGACTTTTTGCCCAAAAATAAGAAAAATTTCTGCAATTTTGTACCAAAATAAAAGACATTTCTGCCTTTTTGCCCCAAAATAAGAAAATTTCTGCTTTTTTTCTGAAATAAGTGAAATTTCTGCAATTTTGCCCCAAAAGAACTGAAATTTCTGAGTTTGCCCCAAAATAAGGAGAATTTCTGTCTTTTTGCCCCAACATATAGGGAATTTCTGCATTTTTGCCCCACAATTAGGGGATTTCTGCAATTTTGCTCCAAAATACGGGGAATTTCTGCCTTTTTGCCAAAATAAGAAGAATGCATATCTTTTTGCCATAAAAAAGGGAAATTTCTTCATTTTTGCTCCAAAATAAGGGGAATTTCTGCTTTTTTGCCTCTAAATAAGTGGAATTTCTGTCTTTTTCCCCCAAAACAAAGTGAATTTCTGTCTTTTTTGCCCCAAAATAAGGAAAATTTCTGACTAATTACCCTGAAATAAGTGAAATTTCTGCAATTTTGCCCCTAAGTAAGGGAAATTTCTGCCTTTTTGCCCCCAAATAAGGGGAATTTCAGCCTTTTTACTTCAAAATAAGGGGAATTTCTGCCTTTTTGCCCCAAAATATGGGAAATTTCTGCTTTTTTGCCCAAAAATAAGAAAAATTTCTGCAATTTTGTACCAAAATAAAAGATATTTCTGCCTTTTTGCCTCAAAATAAGAAAATTTCTGCTTTTTTTCTTAAATAAGTGAAATTTCTGCAATTTTGCCCCAAAATAAGTGAAAATTCTGAGTTTTGCCCCCAAATAAGGAGAATTTCTGTATTTTTTCCCCAATATATAGGGAATTTCTGCCTTTTTGCTTCATAATTAAAGGAATTTCTGCAATTTTGCTCCAAAATACGAGGAATTTATGCCTTTTTGCCCCCAAATAAAGGGAATTTCAGCCTTTTTACCTCAAATTAAGGGGAATTTCTGCATTTTTCCCCAAAATATGGGAAATTTCTGCCTTATGCCCCAAAATAAGAACAATTTCTGCAATTTTATATCAAAATAAAAGAAATTTCTGACTTTTTGCCCAAAAAAGAAAATTTCTGCTTTTTTTACTTAAATAAGTGAAATTTCTGCATTTTTTCCCCAAAATAAGTGAAATTTCTGCAATTTTGCCCAAAATAAGGGAAATTTCTGAAATTTTGCCCCAAAATAAGTGGGATTTCTGAGTTTTGCCCCAAAATAAGGAGAATTTCTCTCTTTTTGCCCTAACATATAGGAAATTTCTGCCTTTTTGCCCCACATATAGGGGAATTTCTGCAATTTTGCTTCAAAATACTGGGAATTTCTGCCTTTTTGCCCGAAAATAAGAAGATGCATACCTTTTTGCAATAAAAAAGGGAAATTTCTTCATTTTTGCTCCAAAATAAAGGGAATTTCTGCTTTTTTGCCTCTAAATAAGTGGAATTTCTGTATTTTTCTTCCCAAACAAAGGGAATTTCTGTCTTTTTTGCCCCAAAATAAGGAAAATTACTGACTTATTATCTTTAAATAAGTGAAATTTCTGCAATTTTGCCCCAAAATGAGGGAAATTTCTGCTATTTTGCCGCCAAATAAGGGAAATTTCAGCATTTTACCTCAAAATAAGGGGAATTTCTGCATTTTTGCCCCAAAATATGGGAAATGTCTGCCTTTTTGCCCCAAAATAAGAACAATTTCTTCAATTTTGTACCAAAATAAAAGAAATTTCTGACTTTTAGCCCCAAAAAAGAAAATTTCTGCTTTTTTTCTGAAATAAGTGAATTTTCTGCAATTTTGCCCCAAAATAAGGGAAATTTCTGCCTTTTTGCCCCCAAATAAAGGAAATTTCAGCCTTTTTACCTCAAAATAAGGGTAATTTCTGCATTTTTGCCACAAAATATTTGGAATTTTTTCCTTTTTGCACCAAAATAAAGAAAACTTCTGCCTTTTTTCCTGAAATAAGTGAAATTTCTGCAATTTTGCCACAAAATAAGTGAAATTTCTGAGTTTTGCCCCAAAATAAGGGGAATCTGCCTTTTTGTCCCCAAATAAGGGGAATTTCAGCATTTTTACCTCAAAATAAGGGGAATTTTTGCATTTTTCCCAAAATATGGGAAATTTCTTCCTTTTTGCCCAAAATAAGAAAAATTTCTGCAATTTTGTACCAAAATAAAAGAAATTTCTGCCTTTTTGCCCCAATATAAGAAAATTTCTTTTTTTCTGAAATAAGTGAAATTTCTGCAATTTTGCCCCAAAATAAGTGAAATTTCTGAGTTTGCCCCAAAATAAGGAGAATTTCTGTCTTTTTGCCCCAACATATAGAGAATTTCTGCATTTTTGCCCCACAATTAGGGGATTTCTGCAATTTTGCTCCAAAATACTGGGAATTTCTGCCTTTTTGCCCGAAAATAAGAAGAATGCATATCTTTTTGCCATAAAAAAGGGAAATTTCTTCATTTTTGCTCCAAAATAAGGGGAATTTCTGCTTTTTTGCCTCTAAATAAGTGGAATTTCTGTCTTTTTCCCCCAAAACATAGTGAATTTCTGTCTTTTTTGCCCCAAAATAAGGAAAATTTCTGACTAATTTCCCTGAAATAAGTGAAATTTTTGCAATTTTGCCCCTAAATAAGGGAAATTTCTGCCTTTTTGCCCCCAAATAAGGGGAATTTCAGCATTTTACTTCAAAATAAGGGGAATTTCTGCCTTTTTGCCCCAAAATATGGGAAATTTCTGCCTTTTTGCCCCAAAATAAGAAAAATGTCTGCAATTTTGTACCAAAATAAAAGAAATTTCTGCCTTTTTGCCACAAAATAAAAAAATTTCTGCTTTTTTTTAAATAAGTGAAATTTCTGCAATTTTGCCCCAAAATAAGTGAAAATTCTGAGTTTTGCCCCCAAATAAGGGGAATTTCTGTATTTTTGCCCCAATATATAGGGAATTTCTGCCTTTTTGCCCCACAATTAAAGGAATTTCTGCAATTTTGCTCCAAAATACGGGGATTTTCTGCCTTTTTGCCCGAAAATAAGAAGAATGCATATCTTTTTGCCATAAAAAAGGGAAATTTCTTCATTTTTGCTCCAAAATAAGGGGAATTTCTGCTTTTTTGCCTCTAAATAAGTGGAATTTCTGTTTTTTCCCCTAAAACAAAGGGAATTTCTGTCTTCTTTGCCCCAAAATAAAAAAAATTTCTGACTTATTACCCTGAAATAAGTGAAATTTCTGCAATTTTGCCCCAAAGTGAGGAAAATTTCTGCTTTTTTGCCCCCAAATAAGGGGAATTTCAGCCTTTTTAACTCAAAATAAGGGGAATTTTTGCATTTTTGCCCCTAAATATGGGAAATTTCTGCCTTTTTGCCCCAAAATAAGAAAAATTTCTGCAATTTTGTACCAAAATAAAATAAATTTCTGCCTTTTTGCCCCAAAATAAGAAAATTTCTGCTTTTTTACTGAAATAAGTGAAATTTCTGCAATTTTGCCCTAAAATAAGTGAAATTTCTGAGTTTTGCCCCAAAATAAAAAGAATTTCTGTCTTTTTGCCCCAACATATAGGGAATTCTTGCCATTTTGGCCCACAATTAGGAGGATTTCTGTAATTTTGCTCCAAAATACGGGGAATTTCTGTCTTTTTGCCCGAAAAAAAGAAGAATGCATACCTTTTTGCCATAAAAAAGGGAAATTTCTTCATTTTTGCTCCAAAATAAGGGGAATTTCTGCTTTTTTGCCTCTAAATAAGTGGAATTTCTGTCTTTTTCCCCAAAACAAAGGGAATTTCTGTCTTTTTGCCCCAAAATAAAGATAATTTCTGACTTATTATTCTGAAATAAGTGAAATTTCTGCAATTTTGCCCCAAAATAAGGAAAATTTCTGCCTTTTTGCTTCCAAATAATGGGAATTTCAGCCTTTTTTCCTCAAAATAAGGGGAATTTCTGCATTTTTGCACCAAAATATGGGAAATGTCTGCCTTTTTGCCCCAAAATAAGGAAAATTTCTGCAATTATGTACAAAAATAAAAGAAATATCTGCCTTTTTGCCCCAAAATTAGAATATTTGTGCTTTTTTTCGGAAATAAGTGAAATTTCTGCAATTTTGCCACAAAATAATTGAAATTTCTAAGATTTGCCCGAAAATAAGGGAAATTTCTGCCTTTTTGCCCCCAAATAAGGGGAAGTTCAGCATTTTTACTTTAAAATAAGGGGAATTTCTGCATTTTTGCCCCAAAATATGGGAAATTTCTGCCTTTTTCCCAAGATAAAAAAATTTCTGCAATTTTGTACCAAAATAAAAGAAATTTCTGCCTTTTTGCACCAAAATAAGAAAATTTCTGCTTTTTTTTCTGAAATAAGTGAAATTTCTGCAATTTTGCCTCAAAATAAGTGAAATTTCTGAGTTTTGCCCCAAAATAAGGAGAATTTCTGTCTTTTTGCCCCAACATATACGAATTTCTGCCTTTTTGCACCACAATTAGGGGAATTTCTGCAATTTTGCTCCAAAATAGGGGAATTTCTGCCTTTTTGCCCGAAAATAAGAAGAATGCATACCTTTTTGCCATAAAAAAGGGAAATTTATTCATTTTTGCTCCAAAATAAGGGGAATTTCTGCTTTTTTGCCTCTAAATAAGTGGAATTTCTGTCTTTTTCCCCCAAAACATAGGGAATTTCTGTCTTTTTTGCCCCAAAATAAGGAAAATTTCTGACTTATTACCCTGAAATAAGTGAAATTTCTGCAATTTTGCCCCAAAATGAGGGAAATTTCTGCCTTTTTGCCCCCAAATAAGGAAAATATCAGCCTTTTTACCTCAAAATAAGGGAAATTTCTCCATTTTTGCCCCAAAATATGGAAAATTTCTGCCTCTTTGCCTCAAAATAAGAACAAATTCTGCAATTTTGTACCAAAATAAAAGAAACTTCTGACTTTTTGCCCCAAAAAAGAAAATTTCTGCTTTTTTTTTCTGAAATAAGTGAAATTTCTGAAATTTTGCCCCAAAATATGTGAAATTTCTGCAATTTTGCCTCAAAATAAGAAAAATTTCTGCAATTTTGCCCCAAAATAAGTGAAATTTTTTAGTTTTGCCCCAAAATAACGGGAATTTCTGTTTTTGCCCCAACATATAGGGAATTTCTGCCTTTTTGCCCAACAATTAGGGGAATTTCTGCAATTTTGCTCCAAAATACGAGGAATTACTGCCTTTTTGCCCGAAAATAAGAAGAATGCATACCTTTTTGCCATAAAAAAGGGAAATTTCTTAATTTTTGCTCCAAAATAAGGGGAATTTCTGCTTTTTTGCCTCTAAATAAGTGGAATTTCTGTCTTTTTCCCCCAAAACAAAGGGAATTTCTGTCTTTTTGCCCCAAAATAAGAAAAATTTCTTACTTATTACCCTGAAATAAGTGAAATTTCGGCAATTTTGCTTCAAAATGAGGGAAATTTCTGCCTTTTTGCCCCCAAATAAGGAAAATATCAGCCTTTTTACCTGAAAATAAGGGAAATTTCTGCATTTTTGCCCCAAAATATGGGAAATTTCTGCCCTTTTGCTTCAAAATAAGAACAAATTCTGCAATTTTGTACCTAAATAAAAGAAATTTTTGACTTTTTGCCCCAAAAAATAAAATTTCTGCTTTTTTTCTGAAATAAGTGAAATTTCTGCAATTTTGCCCCAAAATAAGTGACAATTCTGAGTTTTGCCCCCAAATAAGGAGAATTTCTGTATTTTTGCCCCAATATATAAGGAATTTCTGCCTATTTGACCCACAATTAATGGAATTTCTGCAATTTTGCTCCAAAATACGAGGATTTTCTGTCTTTTTGCCCGAAAATAAGGAAAATTTCTGACTTATTACCCTGAAATAAGTGAAATTTCTGCAATTTTGCCCCAAAATGAGGAAAATTTCTGTTTTTTTGCCCCCAAATAAGGGGAATTTCATCCTTTTTAACTCAAAATAAGGGGAATTTCTGCATTTTTGCCCCAAAATATGGGAAATTTTTGCCTTTTTGCCTCAAAATAAGAACAAATTCTGCAATTTTGTACCAAAATAAAAGAAATTTCTGACTTTTTGCCCCAAAAAAGAAAATTTTGCTTTTTTTCTGAAATAAGTGAAATTTCTGAAATTTTGCCCCAAAATATGTGAAATTTCTGCAATTTTGCCCCAAAATAAGGAAAAATTTCTGCAATTTTGCCCCAAAATATGTGAAATTTCTGAGTTTTGCCCCAAAATAAGGAGAATTTCTGTCTTTTTGCCCAAACATAGAGAAAATTTCTGCCTTTTTGCCCCACAATTAGGGGAATTTCTGCAATTTTGCTCCAAAATACGGGGAATTACTGCCTTTTCGCCCGAAAATAAAAAGAATGCATACTTTTTTGCCATAAAAAAAGGGAAATTTCTTAATTTTTGCTCCAAAATACGAAGAATTTCTGCTTTTTTGCCTCTAAATAAGTGGAATTTCTGTTTTTTCCCCCAAAACAAAGGGAATTTCTGTCTTTTTTGCCCCAAAATAAGAAAAATTTCTGACTTATTACCCTGAAATATGTGAAATTTCTGCAATTTTGCCCCAAAATGAGGGAAATTTCTGTCTTTTTGCCCCCAAATAATAAAAATATCAGCCTTTTTACCTCAAAATAAGGAAAATTTTTGCATTTTTGCCCCTAAATATGGGAAATTTCTGCCCTTTTGCCCCAAAATAAGAACAAATTCTGCAATTTTGTACCTAAATAAAAGAAATTTCTGACTTTTTGCCTCAAAAAAGAAAATTTCTGCTTTTTTCTGAAATAAGTGAAATTTCTGCAATTTTTCCCCAAAATATGTGAAATTTCTGCAATTTTGCCCCAAAATAAGTGAAATTTCTGAGTTTTGCCTCAAAATAAGGAGAATTTCTGTTTTTGCCCCAACATATAGGGAATTTCTGCCTTTTTGCCCCACAATTAGGGGAATTTCTGCAATTTTGCTCCAAAATACGGGGAATTACTGCCTTTTTGCCCAAAAACAAGAAGAATGCATACCTTTTGGCCATAAAAAAGGGAAATTTCTTCATTTTGCTCCAAAATAAGGGGAATTTCTGCTTTCTTGCCTCTAAATATGTGGAATTTCTTTTTTTCCCCAAAACAAAGGGAATTTCTGTCTTTTTTGCCCCAAAATAAGGAAAATTTCAGACTTATTACCCTGAAATAAGTGAAATTTTTGCAATTTTGGCCCTAAATAAGGGAAATTTCTGCATTTTTGCTTCCAAATAAAGGGATTTTCAGCCTTTTTACCTCAAAATAAGGGGAATTTCTGCATTTTTGCCCCAAAATATGGGAAATTTCTGCCTTTTTGCCCCAAAATAAGAACAATTTCTGCAATTTTGTACCAAAATAAAAGAAATTTCTGCCTTTTTTCCCCAAAATAAGAAAATTTATGTTTTTTTTCTGAAATAAGTTAAATTTCTGCAATTTTGCCCCAAAATAATTGAAAATTCTGAGTTTTGCTTCCAAATAAGGAGAATTTCTGTATTTTTGCCCCAATATATAGGGAATTTCTGCCTTTTTGCCCCACAATTAAAGGAATTTCTGCTATTTTGCTCCAAAATACGAAGATTTTCTGCCTTTTTGCCCGAAAATAAGAAGAATGCATATCTTTTTGCCATAAAAAAGGGAAATTTCTTCATTTTTGCTCCAAAATAAGGGGAATTTCTGCTTTTTTGGCTCTAAATAAGTGGAATTTCTGTTTTTTTCCCCTAAAACAAAGGGAATTTCTGTCTTATTTGCCCCAAATTAAGGA
Organism: Micromys minutus; assembly: GCF_963924665.1. Classification (NCBI taxonomy): domain Eukaryota; kingdom Metazoa; phylum Chordata; class Mammalia; order Rodentia; family Muridae; genus Micromys; species Micromys minutus. The sequence goes on along the minus strand of NW_027667414.1, from coordinate 173,412 downwards.
AAATTTCTGACTTATTACCCTGAAATAAGTGAATTTTCTGCAATTTTTTCCAAAATGAGGAAAATTTCTGCCTTTTTGCCCCCAAATAAGGGGAATTTCAGAATTTTTACCTCAAAATAATGGGAATTTCTGCATTTTTGCCCCAAATTATGGGAAATTTCTGCCTTTTTGCCCCAAAATAAGAACAATTTCCACAATTTTGTACCAAAATAAAAGAAATTTCTGCCTTTTTTCCCCAAAATAAGAAAATTTCTGCTTTTTAACTGAAATATGTGAAATTTCTGCAATTTTGCCCTAAAAGAAGTGAAATTTCTGAGTTTTGCCCCAAAATAAGGAGAATTTCTGTCTTTTTGCCCCAACATACAGGGAATTCCTGTCTTTTTGGCCCACAATTAGGGGGATTTCTGCAATTTTGCTCCAAAATACGGGGAATTTCTGTTTTTTTGCCCGAAAATAAGAAGAATGCATACCTTTTTGCCATAAAAAAGGGAAATTTGTTCATTTTTGCTCCAAAATAAGAAGAATTTCTGCTTTTTTGCCTCTAAATAAGTGGAATTTCTGTCTTTTTCCCCCAAAACAAAGGGAATTTCTGTCTTTTTGCCCCAAAATAAAGATAATTTCTGACTTATTATTCTGAAATAAGTGAAATTTCTGCAATTTTGCCCCAAAATAAAGGAAATTTCTGTATTTTTGCCCCCAAATAATGGGAATTTCAGCCTTTTTACCTCAAAATAAGGGGAATTTCTGCATTTTTGCCCCAAAATATGGGAAATTTCTGCCTTTTTGCCCCAAAATAAGAACAATTTCTGCAATTTTGTACCAAAATAAAAGAAATTTCTGCCTTTTTGCCCCAAAATAAGAAAATTTCTCCTTTTTTTCTGAAATAAGTGAAATTTCTGCAATTTTGCCCCAAAATAAGTGAAATTTCTGAGTTTTGCCCCAAAATAAGGAGAATTTCTGTCTTTTTGCCCAAACATATAGGGAATTTCTGCCTTTTTGCCCCACAATTAGGGGAATTTCTGCAATTTTGCTCTAAAATACGGGGAATTTCTGCCTTTTTGCCCGAAAATAAGAAGAATGCATACCTTTTTGCCATAAAAAAGGGAAATTTCTTCATTTTTGCTCCATAATAAGGGGAATTTCTGCTTTTTTGCCCCTAAATAAGTGGAATTTCTGTCTTTGTCCCCCAAAACAGAGGGAATTTCTGTCTATTTTGCCCCAAAATAAGGAAAATTTTTGACTTATTACCATGAAATAAGTGAAATTTCTGCAATTTTGCCCCAAAATGAGGGAAATTTCTGCATTTTTGCCCCCAAATAAGGAAAATATCAGCCTTTTTACCTCAAAATAAGGTAAATTTCTGCATTTTTGTCCCAAAATATGAAAAATTTCTGCCTTTTTGCCTCAAAATAAGAACAAATTCTGCAATTTTGTACCAAAATAAAAGAAATTTCTGACTTTTTGCCCCAAAAAAGAAAATTTCTGCTTTTTTGTCTGAAATAAATGAAATTTCTGAAATTTTGCCCCAAAATATGTGAAATTTCTGCAATTTTGCCCCAAAATAAGAAAAATTTCTGCAATTTTGCCCCAAAATAAGTGAAATTTTTGAGTTTTGCCCCAAAATAAAAAGAATTTCTGTTTTTGCCCCAACATATAGAAAATTTCTGCCTTTTTGCCACACAATTAAGGGAATTTCTGCAATTTTGCTCCAAAATACGGGGAATTACTGCCTTTTTGCCCGAAAATAAGAAGAATGCATACCTTTTTGCCATAAAAAAGAAAAATTTCTTCATTTTTGCTCCAAAATAAGAGAAATTTCTGCTTTTTTGCCTCTAAATAAGTGGAATTTCTGTCTTTTTCCCCCAAAACAAAGGGAATTTCTGTCTATTTTGCCCAAAAATAAGAAAAATTTCTGAATTATTACCCTGAAATAAGTGAAATTTCTGCAATTTTGCCCCAAAATGAGGGAAATTTCTGCCTTTTTGCCCCCAAATAAGGAAAATATCAGCCTTTTTATCTCAAAATAAGGGAAATTTCTGCATTTTTGCCCCAAAATATGGGAAATTTCTGCGTTTTTGCCCCAAAATAAGAACAAATTCTGCAATTTTGTACCTAAATAAAAGAAATTTCTGACTTTTTGCCCCAAAAAATAAAATTTCTGCTTTTTTGTCTGAAATAAGTGAAATTTCTGCAATTTTGCCCTAAAATAAGTGAAATTTCTGAGTTTTGCCCCAAAATAAGGAGAATTTCTGTCTTTTTGCCCCAACATATAGGGAATTTCTGCCTTTTTGGCTCACAATTAGAAGGATTTCTGCAATTTTGGTCCAAAATACGGGGAATTTCTGTCTTTTTGCCCGAAAATAAGAAGAATGCATACCTTTTTGCCATAAAAAAGGGAAATTTCTTCATTTTTGCTTCAAAATAATGGGAATTTCTGCTTTTTGCCTCTAAATAAGTGGAATTTCTGTCTTTTCCCCCAAAACATAGAAAATTTCTGTCTTTTTGCCCCAAAATAAAGATAATTTCTGACTTATTATTCTGAAATAAGTGAAATTTCTGCAATTATGCCCCAAAATAAAAGAAATTTCTGCCTTTTTGCCCCCAAATAAGGGAAATTTCAGCCTTTTTACCTCAAAATAAGGGGAATTTCTGCATTTTTGCCCCCAAATATGGGAAATGTCATCCTTTTTGCCCCAAAATAAGGAAAATTTCTGCAATTTTGTACAAAAATAAAAGAAATATCTGCCTTTTGCCCCAAAATTAGAAAATTTCTTTTTTTTTTTTGGAAATAAGTGAAATTTCTGCTATTTGCCCCAAAATAATTGAAATTTCTAAGTTTTGCCCCAAAATAAGAAAAATTTTTGCCTTTTTGCTACCAAAGGATGGGAAGTTCAGCATTTTTACCTTAAAATAAGAGGAATTTCTGCATTTTTGCCCAAAAATATGGGAAATTTCTGCCTTTTTCCCAAAATACGAAAAATTTCTGCAATTTTGTACCAAAATAAAAGAAATTTCTGCCTTTTTGCCCCAAAATAAGAAAATTTCTGCTTTTTTTTCTGAAATAAGTGAAATTTCTGCAATTTTGCCCCAAAATAAGTGAAATTTCTGAGTTTTGCCCTAAAATAAAAAGAATTTCTGTCTTTTTGCCCAAACATATAGGAAATTTCTGCCTTTTTGCCTTACAATTAGGGGAATTTCTGCAATTTTGCTCCAAAATACGGGGAATTTCTGCCTTTTTGCCCCCAAATAAGGGGAATTTCAGCATTTTACCTCAAAATAAGAGGAATTTCTGCATTTTTGCCCCCAAATAAGAACAATTTCTGCAATTTTGTACCAAAATAAAAGAAATTTCTCACTTTTAGCCCCAAAAAAGAAAATTTCTGCATTTTTCTTTGAAATAAATGAAATTTCTGCAATTTTGCCCCAAAATAAGAGAAATTTCTGCCTTTTTGCCCCCAAATAAAGGGAATTTCAGACTTTTTACCTCAAAATAAGGGGAATTTCTGAATTTTTGCCACAAAATATTTGGAATTTTTTCTCTTTTGCCCCAAAATAAGGAAAACTTCTGCCTTTTTTCCTGAAATAAGTGAAATTTCTGCAATTTTGCCGCAAAATAAGTGAAATATCTGCAATTTTGCCCCAAAATGAGGGAAATTTCTGCCTTTTTGCCCCAAATAAGGGGAATTTCAGCATTTTACCTCAAAATAAGGAGAATTTCTGCATTTTTGCCCTAAAATATGGGAAATTTCTGCCTTTTTGCCCCAAAATAAGAACATTTTCTGCAATTTTGTACCAAAATAAAAGAAATTTCTGACTTTTTGCCCCAAAAAAGAAAATTTCTGCTTTTTTTTTCTGAAATAAGTGAAATTTCCGCAATTTTGCCCCAAAATAAGTGAAATTTCTGCAGTTTTGTCCCAAAATAAGGGAAATTCCTGGAATTTTGCCCCAAAATAAGTGGAATTTCTGAGTTATGCCCCAAAATAAGGTGAATTTCTGTCTTTTTGCCCAAAAATATAGAAAATTTCTGCCTTTTGTCCCACAATTAGGGGAATTTCTGCAATTTTGCTCCAAAATACGGGGAATTTCTGCCTTTTTACCCAAAAACAAAAAGAATGCATACCCTTTTGCCATAAAAAAGGGAAATTTCTTCATTTTTGCTCCAAAATAGGGGGAATTTCTGCTTTTTTGCCTCTTAATAAGTGGAATTTCTGTCTTTTTCCCCCAATACAAATGGAATTTCTGTCTTTTTTGCCCCAAAAGAAGGAAAATTTCTGACTTGTTACCCTGAAGTAAGTGAAATTTCTGCAATTTTGCCCCAAAATAAGGAAAATTTCTGCCTTTTTTCCCCCAAATAAGGGGAATTTAAGCCTTTTTACCTCAAAATAAGGGGAATTTCTGCATTTTTGCCACAAAATATTTGGAATTTCTGCCTTTTTGCTTCAAAATAAGGAAAACTTCTGCCTTTTTTCCTGAAATAAGTGAAATTTCTGCAATTTTGCTTCAAAATAAGTGAAATTTCTGCAATTTTGCCACAAAATAAGGGAAATTTCTGGAATTTTGCCCCAAAATATTTGGAATTTCTGAGTTTTGCCCCAAAATAAGGAGAATTTCTGTCTTTTTGCCTCAACATATAGGGAATTTCTGCCTTTTTGCCCCACAATTAAAGGAATTTCTGCAATTTTGCTCCAAAATACGGGAAATTTCTGCCTTTTTGCCCCCAAATAAAAGGAATTTCAGCCTTTTTACCTCAAAATAAGGGGAATTATTGCATTTTTGCCCCAAAATATGGGAAATTTCTGCCTAATGCCCCAAAATAAGAACAATTTCTGCAATTTTGTACCAAAATAAAAGAAATTTCTGCCTTTTTGCCCCAAAATAAGAAAATTTGTGCTTTTTTACTGAAATAAGTGAAATTTCTGCAATTTTGCCCTAAAATAATTGAAATTTCTGAGTTTTGCGCCAAAATAAGAAGAATTACTGTCTTTTTGCCCCAACAAATAGGGAATTCCTGCCTTTTTGGCCCACAATTAGGGGGTTTTCTGCAATTTTGCTCCAAAATATGGGGAATTTCTGTCTTTTTGCCCGAAAAAATGAAGAATGCATACCTTTTTGCCATAAAAAAGGGAAATTTCTTCATTTTTGCTCCAAAATAAGGGGAATTTCTGCTTTTATGCCCCAAAATATGGGAAATTTCTGCCTAATGCCCCAAAATAAGAACAATTTCTGCAATTTTGTATTAAAATAAAAGAAATATCTGCCTTTTTGCCCCAAAATTAGAAAATTTCTGCTTTTTTTCGGAAATAAGTGAAATTTCTGCAATTTTGCCCCAAAATAATTGAAATTTCTAAGTTTTGCTCCAAAATAAGGGAAATTTCTTCCTTTTTGCCCCCAAATAAGGGGAAGTTCAGCATTTTTACCTTAAAATAAGGGGAATTTCTGCATTTTTGCCCCAAAATATGGGAAATTTCTGCCTTTTTCCCAAAATAAGAAAAATTTCTGCAATTTTGTCAAAAAATAAATTTTTGCCTTTTTGCCCCCAAAAAAGAAAATTTCTGCTTTTTTTTCTGAAATAAGTGAAATTTCTGCAATTTTGCCCCAAAACAAGTGAAATTTCTGAGTTTTGCCCCAAAATAAGGAGAATTTCTGTCTTTGTGCCCCAACATATAGGGAATTTCTGCCTTTTTGCCCCACAATTAGGGGAATTTCTGCAATTTTGCTCCAAAATAGGGGAATTTCTGCCTTTTTGCCCGAAAATAAGAAGAATGCATTCCTTTTTGCCATAAAAAAGGGAAATTTCTTCATTTTTGCTCCAAAATAAGGGGAATTTCTGCTTTTTTGCCTCTAAATAAGTGGAATTTCTGTCTTTTTCCCCGAAAACATAGAAAATTTCTGTCTTTTTGCCCCAAAATAAAGATAATTTCTGACATATTTTTCTGAAATAAGTGAAATTTCTGCAATGTTGCCCCCAAATAAATGAAATTTCTGAGTTTTGCCCTAAAATAAGGAGAATTTCTGTCTTTTTGCCCCAACATATAGGGAATTTCTGCCTTTTTGCCCCACAATTAGGGGAATTTCTGCAATTTTGTTCAAAAATACGGAGAATTTCTGCGTTTTTGCCCCCAAATTAAGGGAATTTCAGCATTTTACCTCAAAATAAGGGGAATTTCTGCATTTTTGCCTCAAAATATGAAAAATTTCTTCCTTTTTGCCCCAAAATAAGAACAATTTCTGCAATTTTGTACCAAAATAAAAGAAATTTCTGACTTTTTGCCCCAAAAAACAAAATTTCTGCTTTTTTTTCTGAAATAAGTGAAATTTCTGCAATTTTGCCCCAAAATAAGTGAAATTTCTGCAGTTTTGCCCCAAAATAAGGGAAATTCCTAAAATTTTGCCCCAAAATAAGTGGAATTTCTGAGTTTTGCCCCAAAATAAGGAGAATTTCTGTGTTTTTGCCCCAACATATAGGGAATTTCTGCCTTTTTGCCCCACAATTAGGGGAATTTCTGCAATTTTGTTCCAAAATACGGGGAATTTCTGCATTTTTGCCTCCAAATAAAGAAAATTTCAGCATTTTACCTCAAAATAAGGGGAATTTCTGCATTTTTGCCCCAAAATATGGAAAATTTCTGCCCTTTTGCTTCAAAATAAGAACAAATTCTGCAATTTTGTACCTAAATAAAAGAAATTTCTTACTTTTTGCCCCAAAAAAGAAAATTTCTGCTTTTTTCTGAAATAAGTGAAATTTCTGCAATTTTTCCCAAAAATATGTGAAATTTCTGCAATTTTGCCCCAAAATAAGTGAAATTTCTGAGTTTTGCCTCAAAATAAGGAGAATTTCTGTTTTTGCCCCAACATATATGGAATTTCTGCCTTTTTGCCCCACAATTAGGGGAATTTCTGCAATTTTGTTCCAAAATACGGGGAATTTCTGCCTTTTTGCCCAAAAACAAGAAGAATGCATATCTTTTTGCCATAAAAAAGGGAAATTTCTTCATTTTGCTCCAAAATAAGGGGAATTTCTGCTTTCTTGCCTCTAAATAAGTGGAATTTCTGTTTTTTCCCCCCAAAAAAAGGGAATTTCTGTCTTTTTGCCCCAAAATAAGAAAAATTTCTGACTTATTACCCTGAAATAAGTGAAATTTCTGCAGTTTTGCCCCTAAATAAGGGAAATTTCTGCATTTTTTCCCCCAAATAAAGGGAATTTCAGCCTTTTTACCTCAAAATATGGGGAATTTCTCCATTTTTGCCCCAAAATATGGGAAATGTCTGCCTTTTTGCCCCAAAATAAGAACAATTTCTGCAATTTTGTACCAAAATAAAAGAAATTTCTGCCTTTTTTCCCCAAAATAAGAAAATTTATGTTTTTTTTCTGAAATAAGTGAAATTTCTGCAATTTTGCCCCAAAATAAGTGAAAATTCTGAGTTTTGCCCCCAAATAAGGAGAATTTCTGTATTTTTGCCCCAATATATAGGGAATTTCTGCCTTTTTGCCCCACAATTAAAGAAATTTCTGCTATTTTGCTCCAAAATACGAAGATTTTCTGCCTTTTTGCCCGAAAATAAGAAGAATGCATATCTTTTTGCCATAAAAAAGGGAAATTTCTTCATTTTTGTTCCAAAATAAGGGGAATTTCTGCTTTTTTGGCTCTAAATAAGTGGAATTTCTGTTTTTTTCCCCTAAAACAAAGGGAATTTCTGTCTTTTTTGCCCAAAAATAAGGAAAATTTCTGACTTATTACCCTGAAATAAGTGAAATTTCTGCAATTTATTTTCAAAATGAGGAAAATTTCTGCCTTTTTGCCCCCAAATAAGGGGAATTTCAGCATTTTTAACTCAAAATAAGGGGAATTTGTGCATTTTTGCCCCAAATTATGGGAAATTTCTGCCTTTTTGCCCCAAAATAAGAACAATTTCTGCAATTTTGTACCAAAATAAAAGAAATTTCTGCCTTTTTGCCCCAAAATAAGAAAATTTCTGCTTTTTTACTGAAATAAGTGAAATTTCTGCAATGTTGCCCTAAAATAAGTGAAATTTCTGAGTTTTGCCCCAAAATAAGGAGAATTTCTGTCTTTTTGCCCCAACATACAGGGAATTCCTGTCTTTTTGGCCCACATTTAGGGAGATTTCTGCAATTTTGCTCCAAAATACGGGGAATTTCTGTTTTTTTGCCCGAAAATAAGAAGAATGCATACCTTTTTGCCATAAAAAAAGGAAATTTCTTCATTTTTGCTCCAAAATAAGGGGAATTTCTGCTTTTTTGCCTCTAAATAAGTGGAATTTCTATCTTTTTCCCCCAAAACAAAGGGAATTTCTGTCTTTTTGCCCCAAAATAAAGATAATTTCTGACTTATTATTCTGAAATAAGTGAAATTTCTGCAATTTTGCCCCAAAATAAGGGAAATTTCTGGCTTTTTGCCCACAAATATTGGGAATTTCAGCCTTTTCACCCCAAAATAAGGGGAATTTCTGCATTTTTGCCCCAAAATATGGGAAATGTCTGCCTTTTTGCCCCAAAATATAAAAAATTTCTGCAATTTGTACCAAAATAAAAGAAATATCTGCCTTTTTTGCCCCAAAATTAGAAAATTTCTGCTTTTTTCGGAAATAAGTGAAATTTCTGCAATTTTGCCCCAAAATAATTGAAATTTCTAAGTTTTGCCCCAAAATAAGAGAAATTTCTTCATTTTTGCCCCCAAATAAGGGGAAGTTCAGCATTTTTACCTTAAAATAAGGGGAATTTCTGCATTTTTGCCCCAAAATATGGGAAATTTCTGCCTTTTTCCCAAAATAAGAAAAATTTCTGCAATTTTGTACCAAAATAAAAGAAATTTCTGCCTTTTTGCTCCAAAATAAAAAAATTTCTCCTTTTTTTCTGAAATAAGTGAAATTTCTGCAATTTTGCCCCAAAATAAGTGAAATTTCTGAGTTTTGCCACAAAATAAGGAGAATTTCTTTCTCTTTGCCCAAACATATAGGGAATTTCTGCCTTTTTGCCCCACAATTAGAAGAATTTCTGCAATTTTGCTCCAAAATACGGGGAATTTCTGCCTTTTTGCCCGAAAATAAGAAGAATGCATACCTTTTTGCCATAAAAAAGGGAAATTTCTTCCTTTTTGCTCCAAAATAAGGGGAATTTCTGTTTTTTTGCCTCTAAATAAGTGGAATTTCTGTCTTTTTCCCCCAAAACAAAGGGAATTTCTGTCTACTTTGCCCCAAAATAAGGAAAATTTCTGACTTATTACCCTGAAATAAGTGAAATTTCTGCAATTTTGCCCCGAAATGAGGGAAATTTCTGCATTTTTGCCCCCAAATAAGGAAAATATCAGCCTTTTTACCTCAAAATAAGGGAAATTTCTGCATTTTTGTCCCCAAATATGAAAAATTTCTGCTTTTTTGCCTCAAAATAAGAACAAATTCTGCAATTTTGTACCAAAATAAAAGAAATTTCTGACTTTCTGAACCAAAAAAGAAAATTTCTGCTTTTTTTTCTGAAATAAGTGAAATTTCAGAAATTTTGCCCCAAAATATGTGAAATTTCTGCAATTTTGCCCCAAAATAAGAAAAATTTCTGCAATTTTGCCCCAAAATAATTGAAATTTCTAAGTTTTGCCCCAAAATAAGAGAAATTTCTTCATTTTTGCCCCCAAATAAGGGGAAGTTCAGCATTTTTACCTTAAAATAAGGAGAATTTCTGCATTTTTGCCCCAAAATATGGGAAATTTCTGCCTTTTTCCCAAAATAAGAAAAATTTCTGCAATTTTGTACCAAAATAAAAGAAATTTCTGCCTTTTTGCCCCAAAATAAAAAAATTTCTCCTTTTTTTCTGAAATAAGTGAAATTTCTGCAATTTTTCCCCAAAATAAGTGAAATTTCTGAGTTTTGCCACAAAATAAGGAGAATTTCTGTCTTTTTGCCCAAACATATAGGGAATTTCTGCCTTTTTGCCCCACAATTAGAAGAATTTCTGCAATTTTGCTCCAAAATACGGGGAATTTCTGCCTTTTTGCCCGAAAATAAGAAGAATGCATACCTTTTTGCCATAAAAAAGGGAAATTTCTTCATTTTTGCTCCAAAATAAGGGGAATTTCTGCTTTTTTGCCTCTAAATAAGTGGAATTTCTGTCTTTTTCCCCCAAAACAAAGGGAATTTCTGTCTATTTTGCCCCAAAATAAGGAAAATTTCTGACTTATTACCCTGAAATAAGTGAAATTTCTGCAATTTTGCCCAGAAATGAGGGAAATTTCTGCATTTTTGCCCCCAAATAAGGAAAATATCAGCCTTTTTACCTCAAAATAAGGGAAATTTCTGCATTTTTGTCCCAAAATATGAAAAATTTCTGCTTTTTTGCCTCAAAATAAGAACAAATTCTGCAATTTTGTACCAAAATAAAAGAAATTTCTGACTTTCTGCCCCAAAAAAGAAAATTTCTGCTTTTTTTTCTGAAATAAGTGAAATTTCTGAAATTTTGCCCCAAAATATGTGAAATTTCTGTAATTTTGCCCCAAAATAAGAAAAATTTCTGCAATTTTGCCCCAAAATAAGTGAAATTTTTTAGTTTTGCCTTAAAATAAGGAGAATTTCTGTTTTTGCCCCAACATATAGGGAATTTCTGCCTTTTTGCCCCACAATTAAGGGAATTTCTGCAATTTTGCTCCAAAATACGGGGAATTACTGCCTTTTTGCCAGAAAATAAGAAGAATGCATACCTTTTTGCCATAAAAATGGGAAATTTCTTCATTTTTGCTCCAAAATAAGAGACATTTCTGCATTTTGCCTCTAAATAAGTGGAATTTCTGTCTTTTTCCCTCAAAACAAAGGGAATTTCTGTCTTTTTTGCTCCAAAATAAAAAAAATTTCTGAATTATTACCCTGAAATAAGTGAAATTTCTACAATTTTGCCCCAAAATGAGGGAAATTTCTGCCTTTTTGCCCCCAAATAAGGAAAATATCAGCCTTTTTACCTGAAAATAAGGGAAATTTCTGCATTTTTGCCCCAAAATGTGGGAAATATCTGCCCTTTTGCCCCACAATAAGAACAAATTCTGCAATTTTGTACCTAAATAAAAGAAATTTCTGACTTTTTGCCCCAAAAAAGAAAATTTCTGCTTTTTTTTCTGAAATAAGTGAAATTTCTGCAATTTTGCCCTAAAATAAGTGAAATTTCTGAGTTTTGCCCCAAAATAAGGAGAATTTCTGTCTTTTTGCCCCAACATATAGGGAATTTCTGCCTTTTTGGCTCACAATTAGAAGGATTTCTGCAATTTTGGTCCAAAATACGGGGAATTTCTGTCCTTTTGCCCGAAAATAAGAAGAATGCATACCTTTTTGCCATAAAAAAGGGAAATTTCTTCATTTTTGCTTCAAAATAATGGGAATTTCTGCTTTTTGCCTCTAAATAAGTGGAATTTCTGTCTTTTCCCCCAAAACATAGAAAATTTCTGTCTTTTTGCCCCAAAATAAAGATAATTTCTGACTTATTATTCTGAAATAAGTGAAATTTCTGCAATTATGCCTGTAAATAAGAGAAATTTCTGCCTTTTTGCCCCCAAATAAGGGGAATTTCAGCCTTTTTACCTCAAAATAAGGGGAATTTCTGCATTTTTGCCCCAAAATATGGGAAATGTCATCCTTTTTGCCCCAAAATAAGGAAAATTTCTGCAATTTTGTACAAAAATAAAAGAAATATCTGCCTTTTGCCCCAAAATTAGAAAATTTCTGCTTTTTTTTGGAAATAAGTGATATTTCTGCTATTTGCCCCAAAATAATTGAAATTTCTAAGTTTTGCCCCAAAATAAGGGAAATTTCTGCCTTTTTGCTACCAAATGATGGGAAGTTCAGCATTTTTACCTTAAAATAAGAGGAATTTCTGCATTTTTGCCCAAAAATATGGGAAATTTCTGCCTTTTTCCCAAAATACGAAAAATTTCTGCAATTTTGTACCAAAATAAAAGAAATTTCTGCCTTTTTGCCCCAAAATAAGAAAATTTCTGCTTTTTTTCTGAAATAAGTGAAATTTCTGCAATTTTGCCCCAAAATAAGTGAAATTTCTGAGTTTTGCCCTAAAATAAGGAGAATTTCTGTCTTTTTGCCCAAACATATAGGGAATTTCTGCCTTTTTGCCCCACAATTAGGGGAATTTCTGCAATTTTGCTCCAAAATACGGGGAATTTCTGCCTTTTTGCCTACAAATAAGGGGAATTTCAGCATTTTACCTCAAAATAAGAGGAATTTCTGCATTTTTGCCCCAAAATATGGGAAATTTCTGCCTTTTTGGCCCCAAATAAGAACAATTTCTGCAATTTTGTACCAAAATAAAAGAAATTTCTCACTTTTAGCCCCAAAAAATAAAATTTCTGCTTTTTTTTCTGAAATAAGTGAAATTTCTGCAATTTTGCCCCAAAATAAGAGAAATTTCTGCCTTTTTGCCCCCAAATAAAGGGAATTTCAGACTTTTTGCCTCAAAATAAGGGGAATTTCTGCATTTTTGCCACAAAATATTTGGATTTTTTTCTCTTTTGCCCCAAAATAAGAAAAACTTCTGCCTTTTTTCCTGAAATAAGTGAAATTTCTGCAATTTTGCCCCAAAATAAGTGAAATTTCTGCAATTTTGCCCCAAAATGAGGGAAATTTCTGCCTTTTTGTCCCAAATAAGGGGAATTTCAGCATTTTACCTCAAAATAAGGAGAATTTCTGCATTTTTGCCCCAAAATATGGAAAATTTCTGCCCTTTTGCCCCAAAATAAGAACAAATTCTGCAATTTTGTACCAAAATAAAAGAAATTTCTGACTTTTTGCCCCAAAAAAGAAAATTTCTGCTTTTTTTTCTGAAATAAGTGAAATTTCCGCAATTTTGCCCCAAAATAAGTGAAATTTCTGCAGTTTTGTCCCAAAATAAGGGAAATTCCTGGAATTTTGCCCCAAAATAAGTGGAATTTCTGAGTTCTGCCCCAAAATAAGGTGAATTTCTGTCTTTTTGCCCCAAAATATAGAAAATTTCTGCGTTTTTTTCCCACAATTAGGGGAATTTCTGCAATTTTGCTCCAAAATACGGGGAATTTCTGCCTTTTTACCCGAAAACAAAAAGAATGCATACCCTTTTGCCATAAAAAAGGGAAATTTCTTCATTTTTGCTCCAAAATAAGGGGAATTTCTGCTTTTTTGCCTCTTAATAAGTGGAATTTCTGTCTTTTTCCCCCAATACAAATGGAATTTCTGTCTTTTTTGCCCCAAAAGAAGGAAAATTTCTGACTTGTTACCCTGAAGTAAGTGAAATTTCTGCAATTTTGCCCCAAAATAAGGAAAATTTCTGCCTTTTTTCCCCCAAATAAGGGGAATTTAAGCCTTTTTACCTCAAAATAAGGGGAATTTCTGCATTTTTGCCACAAAATATTTGGAATTTCTGCCTTTTTGCTTCAAAATAAGGAAAACTTCTGCCTTTTTTCCTGAAATAAGTGAAATTTCTGCAATTTTGCTTCAAAATAAGTGAAATTTCTGCAATTTTGCCACAAAATAAGGGAAATTTCTGGAATTTTGCCCCAAAATATTTGGAATTTCTGAGTTTTGCCACAAAATAAGGAGAATTTCTGTCTTTTTGCCTCAACATATAGGGAATTTCTGCCTTTTTGCCCCACAATTAAAGGAATTTCTGCAATTTTGCTCCAAAATACGGGGAATTTCTGCCTTTTTTGCCCCCAAATAAAAGGAATTTCAGCCTTTTTACCTCAAAATAAGGGGAATTATTGCATTTTTGCCCCAAAATATGGGAAATTTCTGCCTAATGCCCCAAAATAAGAACAATTTCTGCAATTTTGTACCAAAATAAAAGAAATTTCTGCCTTTTTGCCCCTAAATAAGAAAATTTGTGCTTTTTTATTGAAATAAGTGAAATTTCTACAATTTTGCCCTAAAATAAGTGAAATTTCTGAGTTTTGCGCCAAAATAAAAAGAATTTCTGTCTTTTTGCCCCAACATATAGGGAATTCCTGCCTTTTTGGCACACAATTAGAGGGTTTTCTGCAATTTTGCTCCAAAATATGGGGAATTTCTGTCTTTTTGCCCGAAAAAATGAAGAATGCATACCTTTTTGCCATAAAAAAGGGAAATTTCTTCATTTTTGCTCCAAAATAAGGGGAATTTCTGCTTTTATGCCCCAAAATATGGGAAATTTCTGCCTAATGCCCCAAAATAAGAACAATTTCTGCAATTTTGTACCAAAATAAAAGAAATATCTGCCTTTTTGTTCCAAAATTAGAAAATTTCTGCTTTTTTTCGGAAATAAGTGAAATTTCTGCAATTTTGCCCCAAAATAATTGAAATTTCTAAGTTTTGCTCCAAAATAAGGGAAATTTCTTCCTTTTTGCCCCCAAATAAGGGGAAGTTCAGCATTTTTACCTTAAAATAAGGGGAATTTCTGCATTTTTGCCCCAAAATATGGGAAATTTCTGCCTTTTTCCCAAAATAAGAAAAATTTCTGCAATTTTGTCAAAAAATAAATTTCTGCCTTTTTGCCCCCAAAAAAGAAAATTTCTGCTTTTTTTTCTGAAATAAGTGAAATTTCTGCAATTTTGCCCCAAAACAAGTGAAATTTCTGAGTTTTGCCCCAAAATAAGGAGAATTTCTGTCTTTGTGCCCCAACATATAGGGAATTTCTGCCTTTTTGCCCCACAATTAGGGGAATTTCTGCAATTTTGCTCCAAAATAGGGGAATTTCTGCCTTTTTGCCCGAAAATAAGAAGAATGCATTCCTTTTTGCCATAAAAAAGGGAAATTTCTTCATTTTTGCTCCAAAATAAGGGGAATTTCTGCTTTTTTGCCTCTAAATAAGTGGAATTTCTGTCTTTTTCCCCGAAAACATAGAAAATTTCTGTCTTTTTGCCCCAAAATAAAGATAATTTCTGACATATTATTCTGAAATAAGTGAAATTTCTGCAATGTTGCCCCCAAATAAGTGAAATTTCTGAGTTTTGCCCTAAAATAAGGAGAATTTCTGTCTTTTTGCCCCAACATATAGGGAATTTCTGCCTTTTTGCCCCACAATTAGGGGAATTTCTGCAATTTTGTTCAAAAATACGGGGAATTTCTGCGTTTTTGCCCCCAAATTAAGGGAATTTCAGCATTTTACCTCAAAATAAGGGGAATTTCTGCATTTTTGCCCCAAAATATGAAAAATTTCTTCCTTTTTGCCCCAAAATAAGAACAATTTCTGCAATTTTGTACCAAAATAAAAGAAATTTCTGACTTTTTGCCCCAAAAAACAAAATTTCTGCTTTTTTTTTCTGAAATAAGTGAAATTTCTGCAATTTTGCCCCAAAATAAGTGAAATTTCGGCAGTTTTGCCCCAAAATAAGGGAAATTCCTAAAATTTTGCCCCAAAATAAGTGGAATTTCTGAGTTTTGCCCCAAAATAAGGAGAATTTCTGTGTTTTTGCCCCAACATATAGGGAATTTCTGCCTTTTTGCCCCACAATTAGGGGAATTTCTGCAATTTTGTTCCAAAATACGGGGAATTTCTGCATTTTTGCCTCCAAATAAAGAAAATTTCAGCATTTTACCTCAAAATAAGGGGAATTTCTGCATTTTTGCCCCAAAATATGGAAAATTTCTGCCCTTTTGCTTCAAAATAAGAACAAATTCTGCAATTTTGTACCTAAATAAAAGAAATTTCTGACTTTTTGCCCCAAAAAAGAAAATTTCTGCTTTTTTCTGAAATAAGTGAAATTTCTGCAATTTTTCCCCAAAATATGTGAAATTTCTGCAATTTTGCCCCAAAATAAGTGAAATTTCTGAGTTTTGCCTCAAAATAAGGAGAATTTCTGTTTTTGCCCCAACATATAGGGAATTTCTGCCTTTTTGCCCCACAATTAGGGGAATTTCTGCAATTTTGTTCCAAAATACGGGGAATTTCTGCCTTTTTGCCCAAAAACAAGAAGAATGCATATCTTTTTGCCATAAAAAAGGGAAATTTCTTCATTTTGCTCCAAAATAAGGGGAATTTCTGCTTTCTTGCCTCTAAATAGGTGGAATTTCTGTTTTTTCCCCCCAAAAAAGGGAATTTCTGTCTTTTTGCCCCAAAATAAGAAAAATTTCTGACTTATTACCCTGAAATAAGTGAAATTTCTGCAATTTTGCCCCTAAATAAGGGAAATTTCTGCATTTTTTCCCCCAAATAAAGGGAATTTCAGCCTTTTTAACTCAAAATATGGGGAATTTCTCCATTTTTGCCCCAAAATATGGGAAATTTCTGCCTTTTTGCCCCAAAATAAGAACAATTTCTGCAATTTTGTACCAAAATAAAAGAAATTTCTGCCTTTTTTCCCCAAAATAAGAAAATTTATGTTTTTTTCTGAAATAAGTGAAATTTCTGCAATTTTTCCCCAAAATATGTGAAATTTCTGCAATTTTGCCCCAAAATAAGTGAAATTTCTGAGTTTTGCCTCAAAATAAGGAGAATTTCTGTTTTTGCCCCAACATATAGGGAATTTCTGCCTTTTTGCCCCACAATTAGGGGAATTTCTGCAATTTTGTTCCAAAATACGGGGAATTTCTGCCTTTTTGCCCAAAAACAAGAAGAATGCATATCTTTTTGCCATAAAAAAGGGAAATTTCTTCATTTTGCTCCAAAATAAGGGGAATTTCTGCTTTCTTGCCTCTAAATAAGTGGAATTTCTGTTTTTTCCCCCCAAAAAAAGGGAATTTCTGTCTTTTTGCCCCAAAATAAGAAAAATTTCTGACTTATTACCCTGAAATAAGTGAAATTTCTGCAATTTTGCCCCTAAATAAGGGAAATTTCTGCATTTTTTCCCCCAAATAAAGGGAATTTCAGCCTTTTTACCTCAAAATATGGGGAATTTCTCCATTTTTGCCCCAAAATATGGGAAATTTCTGCCTTTTTGCCCCAAAATAAGAACAATTTCTGCAATTTTGTACCAAAATAAAAGAAATTTCTGCCTTTTTTCCCCAAAATAAGAAAATTTTTTTTTCTGAAATAAGTGAAATTTCTGCAATTTTGCCCCAAAATAAGTGAAAATTCTGAGTTTTGCCCCCAAATAAGGAGAATTTCTGTATTTTTGCCCCAATATATAGGGAATTTCTGCCTTTTTGCCCCACAATTAAAGAAATTTCTGCTATTTTGCTCCAAAATACGAAGATTTTCTGCCTTTTTGCCCGAAAATAAGAAGAATGCATATCTTTTTGCCATAAAAAAGGGAAATTTCTTCATTTTTGTTCCAAAATAAGGGGAATTTCTGCTTTTTTGGCTCTAAATAAGTGGAATTTCTGTTTTTTTCCCCTAAAACAAAGGGAATTTCTGTCTTTTTTGCCCAAAAATAAGGAAAATTTCTGACTTATTACCCTGAAATAAGTGAAATTTCTGCAATTTATTTTCAAAATGAGGAAAATTTCTGCCTTTTTGCCCCCAAATAAGGGGAATTTCAGCATTTTTAACTCAAAATAAGGGGAATTTGTGCATTTTTGCCCCAAATTATGGGAAATTTCTGCCTTTTTGCCCCAAAATAAGAACAATTTCTGCAATTTTGTACCAAAATAAAAGAAATTTCTGCCTTTTTGCCTCAAAATAAGAAAATTTCTGCTTTTTTACTGAAATAAGTGAAATTTCTGCAATGTTGCCCTAAAATAAGTGAAATTTCTGAGTTTTGCCCCAAAATAAGGAGAATTTCTGTCTTTTTGCCCCAACATACAGGGAATTCCTGTCTTTTTGGCCCACATTTAGGGAGATTTCTGCAATTTTGCTCCAAAATACGGGGAATTTCTGTTTTTTTGCCCGAAAATAAGAAGAATGCATACCTTTTTGCCATAAAAAAAGGAAATTTCTTCATTTTTGCTCCAAAATAAGGGGAATTTCTGCTTTTTTGCCTCTAAATAAGTGGAATTTCTATCTTTTTCCCCCAAAACAAAGGGAATTTCTGTCTTTTTGCCCCAAAATAAAGATAATTTCTGACTTATTATTCTGAAATAAGTGAAATTTCTGCAATTTTGCCCCAAAATAAGGGAAATTTCTGGCTTTTTGCCCACAAATATTGGGAATTTCAGCCTTTTCACCCCAAAATAAGGGGAATTTCTGCATTTTTGCCCCAAAATATGGGAAATGTCTGCCTTTTTGCCCCAAAATATAAAAAATTTCTGCAATTTGTACCAAAATAAAAGAAATATCTGCCTTTTTTGCCCCAAAATTAGAAAATTTCTGCTTTTTTCGGAAATAAGTGAAATTTCTGCAATTTTGCCCCAAAATAATTGAAATTTCTAAGTTTTGCCCCAAAATAAGAGAAATTTCTTCATTTTTGCCCCCAAATAAGGGGAAGTTCAGCATTTTTACCTTAAAATAAGGGGAATTTCTGCATTTTTGCCCCAAAATATGGGAAATTTCTGCCTTTTTCCCAAAATAAGAAAAATTTCTGCAATTTTGTACCAAAATAAAAGAAATTTCTGCCTTTTTGCTCCAAAATAAAAAAATTTCTCCTTTTTTTCTGAAATAAGTGAAATTTCTGCAATTTTGCCCCAAAATAAGTGAAATTTCTGAGTTTTGCCACAAAATAAGGAGAATTTCTTTCTCTTTGCCCAAACATATAGGGAATTTCTGCCTTTTTGCCCCACAATTAGAAGAATTTCTGCAATTTTGCTCCAAAATACGGGGAATTTCTGCCTTTTTGCCCGAAAATAAGAAGAATGCATACCTTTTTGCCATAAAAAAGGGAAATTTCTTCCTTTTTGCTCCAAAATAAGGGGAATTTCTGCTTTTTTGCCTCTAAATAAGTGGAATTTCTGTCTTTTTCCCCCAAAACAAAGGGAATTTCTGTCTATTTTGCCCCAAAATAAGGAAAATTTCTGACTTATTACCCTGAAATAAGTGAAATTTCTGCAATTTTGCCCCGAAATGAGGGAAATTTCTGCATTTTTGCCCCCAAATAAGGAAAATATCAGCCTTTTTACCTCAAAATAAGGGAAATTTCTGCATTTTTGTCCCCAAATATGAAAAATTTCTGCTTTTTTGCCTCAAAATAAGAACAAATTCTGCAATTTTGTACCAAAATAAAAGAAATTTCTGACTTTCTGAACCAAAAAAGAAAATTTCTGCTTTTTTTTCTGAAATAAGTGAAATTTCAGAAATTTTGCCCCAAAATATGTGAAATTTCTGCAATTTTGCCCCAAAATAAGAAAAATTTCTGCAATTTTGCCCCAAAATAATTGAAATTTCTAAGTTTTGCCCCAAAATAAGAGAAATTTCTTCATTTTTGCCCCCAAATAAGGGGAAGTTCAGCATTTTTACCTTAAAATAAGGGGAATTTCTGCATTTTTGCCCCAAAATATGGGAAATTTCTGCCTTTTTCCCA
Source organism: Micromys minutus (assembly GCF_963924665.1). NCBI lineage: Eukaryota > Metazoa > Chordata > Mammalia > Rodentia > Muridae > Micromys > Micromys minutus. The sequence goes on along the minus strand of NW_027667414.1, from coordinate 154,066 downwards.
AAATAAGAAAAATTTCTGCAATTTTGTACCAAAATAAAAGAAATTTCTGCCTTTTTGCCCCAAAATAAAAAAATTTCTCCTTTTTTTCTGAAATAAGTGAAATTTCTGCAATTTTTCCCCAAAATAAGTGAAATTTCTGAGTTTTGCCACAAAATAAGGAGAATTTCTGTCTTTTTGCCCAAACATATAGGGAATTTCTGCCTTTTTGCCCCACAATTAGAAGAATTTCTGCAATTTTGCTCCAAAATACGGGGAATTTCTGCCTTTTTGCCCGAAAATAAGAAGAATGCATACCTTTTTGCCATAAAAAAGGGAAATTTCTTCATTTTTGCTCCAAAATAAGGGGAATTTCTGATTTTTGCCTCTAAATAAGTGGAATTTCTGTCTTTTTCCCCCAAAACAAAGGGAATTTCTGTCTACTTTGCCCCAAAATAAGGAAAATTTCTGACTTATTACCCTGAAATAAGTGAAATTTCTGCAATTTTGCCCCGAAATGAGGGAAATTTCTGCATTTTTGCCCCCAAATAAGGAAAATATCAGCCTTTTTACCTCAAAATAAGGGAAATTTCTGCATTTTTGTCCCAAAATATGAAAAATTTCTGCTTTTTTGCCTCAAAATAAGAACAAATTCTGCAATTTTGTACCAAAATAAAAGAAATTTCTGACTTTCTGCCCCAAAAAAGAAAATTTCTGCTTTTTTTTCTGAAATAAGTGAAATTTCTGAAATTTTGCCCCAAAATATGTGAAATTTCTGCAATTTTGCCCCAAAATAAGAAAAATTTCTGCAATTTTGCCCCAAAATAATTGAAATTTCTAAGTTTTGCCCCAAAATAAGAGAAATTTCTTCATTTTTGCCCCCAAATAAGGGGAAGTTCAGCATTTTTACCTTAAAATAAGGGGAATTTCTGCATTTTTGCCCCAAAATATGGGAAATTTCTGCCTTTTTCCCAAAATAAGAAAAATTTCTGCAATTTTGTACCAAAATAAAAGAAATTTCTGCCTTTTTGCCCCAAAATAAAAAAATTTCTCCTTTTTTTCTGAAATAAGTGAAATTTCTGCAATTTTTCCCCAAAATAAGTGAAATTTCTGAGTTTTGCCACAAAATAAGGAGAATTTCTGTCTTTTTGCCCAAACATATAGGGAATTTCTGCCTTTTTGCCCCACAATTAGAAGAATTTCTGCAATTTTGCTCCAAAATACGGGGAATTTCTGCCTTTTTGCCCGAAAATAAGAAGAATGCATACCTTTTTGCCATAAAAAAGGGAAATTTCTTCATTTTTGCTCCAAAATAAGGGGAATTTCTGCTTTTTTGCCTCTAAATGAGTGGAATTTCTGTCTTTTTCCCCCAAAACAAAGGGAATTTCTGTCTATTTTGCCCCAAAATAAGGAAAATTTCTGACTTATTACCCTGAAATAAGTGAAATTTCTGCAATTTTGCCCAGAAATGAGGGAAATTTCTGCATTTTTGCCCCCAAATAAGGAAAATATCAGCCTTTTTACCTCAAAATAAGGGAAATTTCTGCATTTTTGTCCCAAAATATGAAAAATTTCTGCTTTTTTGCCTCAAAATAAGAACAAATTCTGCAATTTTGTACCAAAATAAAAGAAATTTCTGACTTTCTGCCCCAAAAAAGAAAATTTCTGCTTTTTTTCTGAAATAAGTGAAATTTCTGAAATTTTGCCCCAAAATATGTGAAATTTCTGCAATTTTGCCCCAAAATAAGAAAAATTTCTGCAATTTTGCCCCAAAATAATTGAAATTTCTAAGTTTTGCCCCAAAATAAGAGAAATTTCTTCATTTTTGCCCCCAAATAAGGGGAAGTTCAGCATTTTTACCTTAAAATAAGGGGAATTTCTGCATTTTTGCCCCAAAATATGGGAAATTTCTGCCTTTTTCCCAAAATAAGAAAAATTTCTGCAATTTTGTACCAAAATAAAAGAAATTTCTGCCTTTTTGCCCCAAAATAAAAAAATTTCTCCTTTTTTTCTGAAATAAGTGAAATTTCTGCAATTTTTCCCCAAAATAAGTGAAATTTCTGAGTTTTGCCACAAAATAAGGAGAATTTCTGTCTTTTTGCCCAAACATATAGGGAATTTCTGCCTTTTTGCCCCACAATTAGAAGAATTTCTGCAATTTTGCTCCAAAATACGGGGAATTTCTGCCTTTTTGCCCGAAAATAAGAAGAATGCATACCTTTTTGCCATAAAAAAGGGAAATTTCTTCATTTTTGCTCCAAAATAAGGGGAATTTCTGCTTTTTTGCCTCTAAATGAGTGGAATTTCTGTCTTTTTCCCCCAAAACAAAGGGAATTTCTGTCTATTTTGCCCCAAAATAAGGAAAATTTCTGACTTATTACCCTGAAATAAGTGAAATTTCTGCAATTTTTCCCAGAAATGAGGGAAATTTCTGCATTTTTGCCCCCAAATAAGGAAAATATCAGCCTTTTTACCTCAAAATAAGGGAAATTTCTGCATTTTTGTCCCAAAATATGAAAAATTTCTGCTTTTTTGCCTCAAAATAAGAACAAATTCTGCAATTTTGTACCAAAATAAAAGAAATTTCTGACTTTCTGCCCCAAAAAAGAAAATTTCTGCTTTTTTTTCTGAAATAAGTGAAATTTCTGAAATTTTGCCCCAAAATATGTGAAATTTCTGCAATTTTGCCCCAAAATAAGAAAAATTTCTGCAATTTTGCCCCAAAATAATTGAAATTTCTAAGTTTTGCCCCAAAATAAGAGAAATTTCTTCATTTTTGCCCCCAAATAAGGGGAAGTTCAGCATTTTTACCTTAAAATAAGGGGAATTTCTGCATTTTTGCCCCAAAATATGGGAAATTTCTGCCTTTTTCCCAAAATAAGAAAAATTTCTGCAATTTTGTACCAAAATAAAAGAAATTTCTGCCTTTTTGCCCCAAAATAAAAAAATTTCTCCTTTTTTTCTGAAATAAGTGAAATTTCTGCAATTTTTCCCCAAAATAAGTGAAATTTCTGAGTTTTGCCACAAAATAAGGAGAATTTCTGTCTTTTTGCCCAAACATATAGGGAATTTCTGCCTTTTTGCCCCACAATTAGAAGAATTTCTGCAATTTTGCTCCAAAATACGGGGAATTTCTGCCTTTTTGCCCGAAAATAAGAAGAATGCATACCTTTTTGCCATAAAAAAGGGAAATTTCTTCATTTTTGCTCCAAAATAAGGGGAATTTCTGCTTTTTTGCCTCTAAATGAGTGGAATTTCTGTCTTTTTCCCCCAAAACAAAGGGAATTTCTGTCTATTTTGCCCCAAAATAAGGAAAATTTCTGACTTATTACCCTGAAATAAGTGAAATTTCTGCAATTTTGCCCAGAAATGAGGGAAATTTCTGCATTTTTGCCCCCAAATAAGGAAAATATCAGCCTTTTTACCTCAAAATAAGGGAAATTTCTGCATTTTTGTCCCAAAATATGAAAAATTTCTGCTTTTTTGCCTCAAAATAAGAACAAATTCTGCAATTTTGTACCAAAATAAAAGAAATTTCTGACTTTCTGCCCCAAAAAAGAAAATTTCTGCTTTTTTTCTGAAATAAGTGAAATTTCTGAAATTTTGCCCCAAAATATGTGAAATTTCTGCAATTTTGCCCCAAAATAAGAAAAATTTCTGCAATTTTGCCCCAAAATAATTGAAATTTCTAAGTTTTGCCCCAAAATAAGAGAAATTTCTTCATTTTTGCCCCCAAATAAGGGGAAGTTCAGCATTTTTACCTTAAAATAAGGGGAATTTCTGCATTTTTGCCCCAAAATATGGGAAATTTCTGCCTTTTTCCCAAAATAAGAAAAATTTCTGCAATTTTGTACCAAAATAAAAGAAATTTCTGCCTTTTTGCCCCAAAATAAAAAAATTTCTCCTTTTTTTCTGAAATAAGTGAAATTTCTGCAATTTTTCCCCAAAATAAGTGAAATTTCTGAGTTTTGCCACAAAATAAGGAGAATTTCTGTCTTTTTGCCCAAACATATAGGGAATTTCTGCCTTTTTGCCCCACAATTAGAAGAATTTCTGCAATTTTGCTCCAAAATACGGGGAATTTCTGCCTTTTTGCCCGAAAATAAGAAGAATGCATACCTTTTTGCCATAAAAAAGGGAAATTTCTTCATTTTTGCTCCAAAATAAGGGGAATTTCTGCTTTTTTGCCTCTAAATGAGTGGAATTTCTGTCTTTTTCCCCCAAAACAAAGGGAATTTCTGTCTATTTTGCCCCAAAATAAGGAAAATTTCTGACTTATTACCCTGAAATAAGTGAAATTTCTGCAATTTTGCCCAGAAATGAGGGAAATTTCTGCATTTTTGCCCCCAAATAAGGAAAATATCAGCCTTTTTACCTCAAAATAAGGGAAATTTCTGCATTTTTGTCCCAAAATATGAAAAATTTCTGCTTTTTTGCCTCAAAATAAGAACAAATTCTGCAATTTTGTACCAAAATAAAAGAAATTTCTGACTTTCTGCCCCAAAAAAGAAAATTTCTGCTTTTTTTCTGAAATAAGTGAAATTTCTGAAATTTTGCCCCAAAATATGTGAAATTTCTGCAATTTTGCCCCAAAATAAGAAAAATTTCTGCAATTTTGCCCCAAAATAATTGAAATTTCTAAGTTTTGCCCCAAAATAAGAGAAATTTCTTCATTTTTGCCCCCAAATAAGGGGAAGTTCAGCATTTTTACCTTAAAATAAGGGGAATTTCTGCATTTTTGCCCCAAAATATGGGAAATTTCTGCCTTTTTCCCAAAATAAGAAAAATTTCTGCAATTTTGTACCAAAATAAAAGAAATTTCTGCCTTTTTGCCCCAAAATAAAAAAATTTCTCCTTTTTTTCTGAAATAAGTGAAATTTCTGCAATTTTTCCCCAAAATAAGTGAAATTTCTGAGTTTTGCCACAAAATAAGGAGAATTTCTGTCTTTTTGCCCAAACATATAGGGAATTTCTGCCTTTTTGCCCCACAATTAGAAGAATTTCTGCAATTTTGCTCCAAAATACGGGGAATTTCTGCCTTTTTGCCCGAAAATAAGAAGAATGCATACCTTTTTGCCATAAAAAAGGGAAATTTCTTCATTTTTGCTCCAAAATAAGGGGAATTTCTGCTTTTTTGCCTCTAAATAAGTGGAATTTCTGTCTTTTTCCCCCAAAACAAAGGGAATTTCTGTCTATTTTGCCCCAAAATAAGGAAAATTTCTGACTTATTACCCTGAAATAAGTGAAATTTCTGCAATTTTGCCCAGAAATGAGGGAAATTTCTGCATTTTTGCCCCCAAATAAGGAAAATATCAGCCTTTTTACCTCAAAATAAGGGAAATTTCTGCATTTTTGTCCCAAAATATGAAAAATTTCTGCTTTTTTGCCTCAAAATAAGAACAAATTCTGCAATTTTGTACCAAAATAAAAGAAATTTCTGACTTTCTGCCCCAAAAAAGAAAATTTCTGCTTTTTTTCTGAAATAAGTGAAATTTCTGAAATTTTGCCCCAAAATATGTGAAATTTCTGCAATTTTGCCCCAAAATAAGAAAAATTTCTGCAATTTTGCCCCAAAATAAGTGAAATTTTTTAGTTTTGCCCCAAAATAAGGAGAATTTCTGTTTTTGCCCCAACATATAGGGAATTTCTGCCTTTTTGCCCCACAATTAAGGGAATTTCTGCAATTTTGCTCCAAAATATGGGGAATTACTGCCTTTTTGCCAGAAAATAAGAAGAATGCATACCTTTTTGCCATAAAAATGGGAAATTTCTTCATTTTTGCTCCAAAATAAGAGACATTTCTGCTTTTTTGCCTCTAAATAAGTGGAATTTCTGTCTTTTTCCCTCAAAACAAAGGGAATTTCTGTCTTTTTTGCTGCAAAATAAAAAAAATTTCTGAATTATTACCCTGAAATAAGTTAAATTTCTACAATTTTGTCCCAAAATGAGGGAAATTTCTGCCTTTTTGCCCCCAAATAAGGAAAATATCAGCCTTTTTACCTGAAAATAAGGGAAATTTCTGCATTTTTGCCCCAAAATATGGGAAATATCTGCCCTTTTGCCCCACAATAAGAACAAATTCTGCAATTTTCTACCTAAATAAAAGAAATTTCTGACTTTTTGCCCCAAAAAAGAAAATTTCTGCTTTTTTTTCTGAAATAAGTGAAATTTCTGCAATTTTGCCCTAAAATAAGTGAAATTTCTGAGTTTTGCCCCAAAATAAGGAGAATTTCTGTCTTTTTGCCCCAACATATAGGGAATTTCTGCCTTTTTGGCTCACAATTAGAAGGATTTCTGCAATTTTGGTCCAAAATACGGGGAATTTCTGCCTTTTTGCCCGAAAATAAGAAGAATGCATACCTTTTTGCCATAAAACAGGGAAATTTCTTCATTTTTGCTTCAAAATAATGGGAATTTCTGCTTTTTTGCCTCTAAATAAGTGGAATTTCTGTCTTTTCCCCCAAAACATAGAAAATTTCTGTCTTTTTGCCCCAAAAGAAAGATAATTTCTGACTTATTATTCTGAAATAAGTGAAATTTCTGCAATTATGCCCAAAAATAAGGGAAATTTCCGCCTTTTTGCCCCCAAATAAAGGGAATTTCAGCCTTTTTACCTCAAAATAAGGGGAATTTCTGCATTTTTGCCCCAAAATATGGGAAATGTCATCCTTTTTGCCCCAAAATAAGGAAAATTTCTGCAATTTTTTACAAAAATAAAAGAAATATCTGCCTTTTGCCCCAAAATTAGAAAATTTCTGCTTTTTTTTGGAAATAAGTGATATTTCTGTTATTTGCCCCAAAATAATTGAAATTTCTAAGTTTTGCCCCAAAATAAGGGAAATTTCTGCCTTTTTGCTACCAAATGATGGGAAGTTCAGCATTTTTATGTTAAAATAAGAGGAATTTCTGCATTTTTGCCCAAAAATATGGGAAATTTCTGCCTTTTTCCCAAAATAAGAAAAATTTCTGCAATTTTGTACCAAAATAAAAGAAATTTCTGCCTTTTTGCCCCAAAATAAGAAAATTTCTGCTTTTTTTCTGAAATAAGTGAAATTTCTGCAATTTTGCCCCAAAATAAGTGAAATTTCTGAGTTTTGCCCTAAAATAAGGAGAATTTCTGTCTTTTTGCCCAAACATGTAGGGAATTTCTGCCTTTTTGCCCCACAATTAGGGGAATTTCTGCAATTTTGCTCCAAAATACGGGGAATTTCTGCCTTTTTGCCCACAAATAAGGGGAATTTCAGCATTTTACCTCAAAATAAGAGGAATTTCTGCATTTTTGCCCCAAAATATGGGAAATTTCTGCCTTATTGGCCCCAAATAAGAACAATTTCTGCAATTTTGTACCAAAATAAAAGAAATTTCTCACTTTTAGCCCCAAAAAATAAAATTTCTGCTTTTTTTTATGAAATAAGTGAAATTTCTGCAATTTTGCCCCAAAATAAGAGAAATTTCTGCCTTTTTGCCCCCAAATAAAGGGAATTTCAGACTTTTTGCCTCAAAATAAGGGGAATTTCTGCATTTTTGCCACAAAATATTTGGATTTTTTTCTCTTTTGCCCCAAAATAAGGAAAACTTCTGCCTTTTTTCCTGAAATAAGTGAAATTTCTGCAATTTTGCCCCAAAATAAGTGAAATTTCTGCAATTTTGCCCCAAAATGAGGGAAATTTCTGCCTTTTTGTCCCAAATAAGGGGAATTTCAGCATTTTACCTCAAAATAAGGGGAATTTCTGCATTTTTGCCCTAAAATATGGGAAATTTCTGCCTTTTTGCCCCAAAATAAGAACATTTTCTGCAATTTTGTATCAAAATAAAAGAAATTTCTGACTTTTTGCCCCAAAAAAGAAAATTTCTGCTTTTTTTTTCTGAAATAAGGGAAATTCCTGAAATTTTGCCCCAAAATAAGTGGAATTTCTGAATTATGCTCCAAAATAAGGAGAATTTCTGTCTTTTTGCCCAAAAATATAGAAAATTTCTGCCTTTTTGTCCCACAATTAGGGGAATTTCTGCAATTTTGCTCCAAAATAAGGGGAATTTCTGCCTTTTTACCCGAAAACAAGAAGAATGCATACCTTTTTGCCATAAAAAAGGGAAATTTCTTCATTTTTGCTCCAAAATAAGGGGAATTTCTGCTTTTTTGCCTCTTAATAAGTGGAATTTCTGTCTTTTTCCCCCAATACAAATGGAATTTCTGTCTTTTTTGCCCCAAAATAAGGAAAATTTCTGACTTGTTACCCTGAAATAAGTGAAATTTCTGCAATTTTGCCCCAAAATAAGGAAAATTTCTGCCTTTTTTTCCCCAAATAAGGGGAATTTAAGCCTTTTTACCTCAAAATAAGGGGAATTTCTGCATTTTTGCCACAAAATATTTGGAATTTCTGCCTTTTTGCTTCAAAATAAGGAAAACTTCTGCCTTTTTTCCTGAAATAAGTGAAATTTCTGCAATTTTGCTTCAAAATAAGTGAAATTTCTGCAATTTTGCCCCAAAATAAGTGAAATTTCTGCAGTTTTGCCCCAAAATAAGGGAAATTCCTAAAATTTTGCCCCAAAATAAGTGGAATTTTTGAGTTTTGCCTTAAAATAAGGAGAATTTCTGTGTTTTTGCCCCAACATATAGGGAATTTCTGCCTTTTTGTCCCATAATTAGGGGAATTTCTGCAATTTTGCTCCAAAATACGGGGATTTTCTCTTTTTGCCCGAAAACAAGAACAATGCATACCTTTTTGCCATAAAAAAGGGAAATTTCTTTATTTTTGCTTCAAAATAAGGGGAATTTCTGCTTTTTTGCCTCTTAATAAGTGGAATTTCTGTCTTTTTCCCCCAATACAAAGGGAATTTCTGTCTTTTTTGCCCCAAAATAAGGAAAATTTCTGACTTGTTACCCTGAAAGTAAGTGAAATTTCTGAAATTTTGCCCCAAAATAAGGGAAATTTCTGCCTTTTTTTCCCCAAATAAGGGGAATTTCAGCCTTTTGACCTCAAAATAAGGGGAATTTCTGCATTTTTGCCACAAAATATTTGGAATTTCTTCCTTTTTGCCCCAAAATAAGGAAAACTTCTGCCTTTTTTCCTGAAAAAAGTGAAATTTCTGCAATTTTGCTTCAAAATAAGTGAAATTTCTACAATTTTGCCACAAAATAAGGGAAATTTATGGAATTTTGCCCCAAAATATTTGGAATTTCTGAGTTTTTTTCCAAAATAAAAAGAATTTCTGTCTTTTTGCCCCAACATATAGGGAATTTCTGCCTTTTTGCCCTACAATTAAAGGAATTTTTGGAATTTTGCTCCAAAATACGGGGAATTTCTACCTTTTTGCCCCCAAATAAAGGGAATTTCAGCCTTTTTACCTCAAAATAAGGGGAATTTCTGCATTTTTGCCCCAAAATATAGAAAATTTCTGCCTAATGCACCAAAATAAGAACAATTTCTGCAATTTTGTACCAAAATAAAAGGAATTTCTGACTTTTTGCCCCAAAAAAGAAAATTTCTGCTTTTTTTAATTAAATAAGTGAAATTTCTGCAATTTTTCCCCAAAATAAGTGAAATTTCCTCAATTTTGCCGCAAAATAAGGGAAATTTCTGAAATTTTGCCCCAAAATAAGTCGAATTTCTGAGTTTTGCCCCAAAATAAGAAGAATTTCTGTCTTTTGGCCCTAACATATAGGAAATTTCTGCCTATTTGCCCCACAATTAGGGAAATTTCTGCAATTTTGCTTCAAAATTCAAAGAATTTCTGCCTTTTTGCCCGAAAATAAGAAGATGCATAACTTTTTGCCATAAAAAAGGGAAATTTTTTCATTTTTGCTCCAAAATAAGGGGAATTTCTGCTTTTTTGCCTCTAAATAAGTGAAATTTCTGTCTTTTTCCCCCAAAACATAGGGAATTTCTGCCTTTTTTGCCCCAAAATAAGGAAAATTTCTGACTTATTACAGTGAAATAAGTGAAATTTCTGCAATTTGCCTCAAAATAAAGGAAATTTCTCCCTTTTTGCCCCCAAATAAGAAGAATTTCAGAATTTTTACCTCAAAATAAGGGGAATTTTTGCCTTTTTGCCCCAAAATAAGAAAATTTCTAGTTTTTTCTGAAATAAGTGAAATTTCTGCAATTTTGCACCAAAATAAGGGAAATTTCTGAGTTTTGCCCCAAAATAAGGGGAATTTCTGCCTTTTTGCCTCCAAATAATGGGAATTTCAGCATTTTTACCTCAAAATAAAAGAAATTTCTGCATTTTTACCCTAAAATATGGGAAATTTCTGCCTCTTGGCCCAAAATAAGAATAATTTTTGCAATTTTGTACCAAAATAAAAGAAATTTCTGCCTATTTGCCCCTAAATAAAAAAATATCTGCTTTTTTTTCTGAAATAAGTGAAATTTCTGCAATTTTGCCCCCAAAAAAATGAAATTTCTGAGTTTTGCTCCAGAAAAAGGAGAATTTCTGTCTTTTTGCCCCAACATATATGGAATTTCTGCCTTTTTGTCCCACAATTAGGGGAATTTTTGCAATTTTGCTTCAAAATACAGGAAATTTCTGCCTTTTTGCCCGAAAATAAGAAGAATGCATACCTTTTTGCCATAAAAAAGGGAAATTTGTTCATTTTTGCTTCAAAATAAGGTGAATTTCTGTTTTTTGCCTCTAAATAAGTGGAATTTCTGTCTTTTCCCCCCAAAACAAAAGGAATTTCTGTATTTTTGCCCCAAAATAAGGAAAATTTCTGACCTATTACACTGAAATAAGTGAAATTTCTACAATTTTGCCCCAAAATAAGGGAAATTTCTGCCTTTTTGCCCCCAAATAAGGGGAATTTCAGCATTTTACTTCAAAAGAAGGGGAATTTTTGCATTTTTGCCCCAAAATATGGGAAATTTCTGCCTTTTTGCCCCAAAATAAGAAAAATTTCTGCAATTTTGTACCAAAATAAAAGAAATTTCTTCCTTTTTGCCCCAAAATATGAAAATTTCTGCTTTTTTTCTTAAATAAGTGAAATTTCTGCAATTTTGCCACAAAATAAGTGAAATTTCTGAGTTTTGCCCCAAAATAAGGGGAATTTCTGCCTTTTTGCCCCCAAATAAGAGGAATTTCAGCATTTTTACCTCAAAATAAGGGGAATTTCTGCATTTTCCCCAAAATATGGGAAATTTCTGCCTTTTTGCCCAAAATAAGAAAAATTTCTGCAATTTTGTACCAAAATAAAAGAAATTTCTGACTTTTTGCCCCAAAAAAGAAAATTTCTGCTTTTTTTTTGAAATAAGTGAAATTTCTGCAATTTTGCCCCAAAATAAGTGAAATTTCTGCAGTTTTGCCCCAAAATAAGGGAAATTCCTGGAATTTTGCCCCAAAATAAGTGGAATTTCTGAGTTATGCTCCAAAATAAGGAGAATTTCTGTCTTTTTGCCCAAAAATATAGAAAATTTCTGCCTTTTTGTCCCACAATTAGGAGAATTTCTGAATTTTGCTCCAAAATACTGGGAATTTCTGCCTTTTTACCCGAAAACAAGAAGAATGCATACCTTTTTGCCATAAAAAAGGGAAATTTCTTCATTTTTGCTCCAAAATAAGGGGAATTTCTGCTTTTTTCCTCTTAATAAGTGGAATTTCTGTCTTTTTCCCCCAATACAAATGGAATTTCTGTCTTTTTTGCCCCAAAATAAGGAAAATTTCTGACTTGTTACCCTGAAGTAAGTGAAATTTCTGCAATTTTGCCCCAAAATAAGGAAAATTTCTGCTTTTTTCCCCCAAATAAGGGGAATTTAAACCTTTTTACCTCAAAATAAGGGGAATTTCTGCATTTTTGCCACAAAATATTTGGAATTTCTGCCTTTTTGCTTCAAAATAAGGAAAACTTCTGCCTTTTTTCCTGAAATAAGTGAAATTTCTGCAATTTTGCTTCAAAATAAGTGAAATTTCTGCAATTTTGCCCCAAAATAAGTGAAATTTCTGCAGTTTTGCCCCAAAATAAGGGAAATTCCTAAAATTTTGCCCCAAAATAAGTGGAATTTCTGAGTTTTGCCCCAAAATAAAGAGAATTTCTGTGTTTTTGCCCCAACATATAGGGAATTTCTGCCTTTTTGTCCCATAATTAGGGGAATTTCTGCAATTTTGCTCCAAAATACTGGGATTTTCTCTTTTTGCCCGAAAACAAGAAGAATGCATACCTTTTTGCCATAAAAAAGGGAAATTTCTTCATTTTTGCTTCAAAATAAGGGGAATTTCTGCTTTTTTGCCTCTTAATAAGTGGAATTTCTGTCTTTTTCCCCCAATACAAAGGGAATTTCTGTCTTTTTTGCCCCAAAATAAGGAAAATTTCTGACTTGTTACCCTGAAAGTAAGTGAAATTTCTGAAATTTTGCCCCAAAATAAGGGAAATTTCTGCCTTTTTTCCCCCAAATAAGGGAAATTTCAGCCTTTTGACCTCAAAATAAGGGGAATTTCTGCATTTTTGCCACAAAATATTTGGAATTTCTTCCTTTTTGCCCCAAAATAAGGAAAACTTCTGCCTTTTTTCCTGAAAAAAGTGAAATTTCTGCAATTTTGCTTCAAAATAAGTGAAATTTCTACAATTTTGCCACAAAATAAGGGAAATTCCTGGAATTTTGCCCCAAAATATTTGGAATTTCTGAGTTTTTTCCCAAAATAAAAAGAATTTCTGTCTTTTTGCCCCAACATATAGGGAATTTCTGCCTTTTTGCCCTACAATTAAAGGAATTTCTGGAATTTTGCTCCAAAATACGGGGAATTTCTGCCTTTTTGCCCCCAAATAAAGGGAATTTCAGCCTTTTTACCTCAAAATAAGGGGAATTTCTGCATTTTTGCCCCAAAATATAGAAAATTTCTGCCTAATGCACCAAAATAAGAACAATTTCTGCAATTTTGTACCAAAATAAAAGGAATTTCTGACTTTTTGCCCCAAAAAAGAAAATTTCTGCTTTTTTTAATTAAATAAGTGAAATTTCTGCAATTTTTCCCCAAAATAAGTGAAATTTCCTCAATTTTGCCGCAAAATAAGGGAAATTTCTGAAATTTTGCCCCAAAATAAGTCGAATTTCTGAGTTTTGCCCCAAAATAAGAAGAATTTCTGTCTTTTTGCCCTAACATATAGGAAATTTCTGCCTATTTGCCCCACAATTAGGGGAATTTCTGCAATTTTGCTTCAAAATTCAAAGAATTTCTGCCTTTTTGCCCGAAAATAAGAAGATGCATAACTTTTTGCCATAAAAAAGGGAAATTTTTTCATTTTTGCTCCAAAATAAGGGGAATTTCTGCTTTTTTGCCTCTAAATAAGTGAAATTTCTGTCTTTTTCCCCCAAAACATAGGGAATTTCTGCCTTTTTTGCCCCAAAATAAGGAAAATTTCTGACTTATTACAGTGAAATCAGTGAAATTTCTGCAATTTGCCTCAAAATAAGGGAAATTTATGCCTTTTTGCCCCCAAATAAGAAGAATTTAAGAATTTTTACCTCAAAATAAGGGGAATTTTTGCCTTTTTGCACCAAAATAAGAAAATTTCTAGTTTTTTCTGAAATAAGTGAAATTTCTGCAATTTTGCACCAAAATAAGGGAAATTTCTGAGTTTTGCAACAAAATAAGGGGAATTTCTGCCTTTTTGCCCCCAAATAATGGGAATTTCAGCATTTTTACCTCAAAATAAAAGAAATTTCTGCATTTTTGCCCTAAAATATAGGAAATTTCTGCCTCTTGGCCCAAAATAAGAATAATTTTTGCAATTTTGTACCAAAATAAAAGAAATTTCTGCCTATTTGCCCCTAAATAAAAAAATTTCTGCTTTTTTTTCTGAAATAAGTGAAATTTCTGCAATTTTGCCCCCAAAAAAATGAAATTTCTGAGTTTTGCTCCAGAAAAAGGAGAATTTCTGTCTTTTTGCCCCAACATATATGGAATTTCTGCCTTTTTGTCCCACAATTAGGGGAATTTTTGCAATTTTGCTTCAAAATACAGGAAATTTCTGCCTTTTTGCCCGAAAATAAAAAGAATGCATACCTTTTTGCCATAAAAAAGGGAAATTTGTTCATTTTTGCTTCAAAATAAGGTGAATTTCTGCTTTTTTGCCTCTAAATAAGTGGAATTTCTGTCTTTTCCCCCAAAACAAAGGGAATTTCTGTATTTTTGCCCCAAAATAAGGAAAATTTCTGACCTATTACACTGAAATAAGTGAAATTTCTACAATTTTGCCCCAAAATAAGGGAAATTTCTGCCTTTTTGCCCCCAAATAAGGGGAATTTCAGCATTTTACTTCAAAATAAGGGGAATTTTTGCATTTTTGCCCCAAAATATGGGAAATTTCTGCCTTTTTGCCCCAAAATAAGAAAAATTTCTGCAATTTTGTACCAAAATAAAAGAAATTTCTTCCTTTTTGCCCCAAAATATGAAAATTTCTGCTTTGTTTCTTAAATAAGTGAAATTTCTGCAATTTTGCCACAAAATAAGTGAAATTTCTGAGTTTTGCCCCAAAATAAGGGGAATTTCTGCCTTTTTGCCCCCAAATAAGAGGAATTTCAGCATTTTTACCTCAAAATAAGGGGAATTTCTGCATTTTCCCCAAAATATGGGAAATTTCTGCCTTTTTGCCCAAAATAAGAAAAATTTCTGCAATTTTGTACCAAAATAAAAGAAATTTCTGTTTTTTTGCCCCAAAATAAGAAAATTTTGCTTTTTTTCTGAAATAAGTGAAATTTCTGCAATTTTGCCCCAAAATAAGTGAAATTTCTGAGTTTTGCCCCAAAATAAGAGAATTTCTGTCTTTTTGCCCCAACATATAGTGAATTTCTGCATTTTTGCCCCACACTTAGGGGAATTTCTGCAATTTTGCTCCAAAATACGGGGAATTTCTTCCTTTTTGCCCGAAAATAAGAAGAATGCATATCTTTTTGCCATAAAAAAAGGAAATTTCTTCATTTTTGCTCCAAAAGAAGAAGAATTTCTGCTTTTTTGACTCTAAATAAGTGGAATTTCTGTCTTTTTCCCCCAAAGCAAAGGGAATTTCTGTCTTTTTTGCCCCAAAATAAGGAAAATTTCTGACTAATTACCCTGAAATAAGTGAAATTTCTGCAATTTTGCCCCAAAATAAGGAAAATTTCTGCCTTTTTGCTCCCAAATAAGGGGAATTTCAGCCTTTTTACTTCAAAACAAGGGGAATTTCTGCATTCTTGCTCCAAAATATGGGAAATTTCTGCCTTTTTGCCCCAAAATAAGAAAAATGTCTGCAATTTTGTACCAAAATAAAAGAAATTTCTGTTTTTTTGCCTCAAAATAAGAAAATTTCTGCTTTTTTTCTGAAATAAGTGAAATTTCTGCAATTTTGCCCCAAAATAAGTGAAATTTCTGAGTTTTGCCCCAAAATAAGAGAATTTCTGTCTTTTTGCCCCAACATATAGTGAATTTCTGCATTTTTGCCCCACACTTAGGGGAATTTCTGCAATTTTGCTCCAAAATACGGGGAATTTCTGCCTTTTTGCCCGAAAATAAGAAGAATGCATATCTTTTTGCCATAAAAAAAAGGAAATTTCTTCATTTTTGCTCCAAAAGAAGAAGAATTTCTGCTGTTTTGACTCTAAATAAGTGGAATTTCTGTCTTTTTCCCCCAAAGCAAAGGGAATTTCTGTCTTTTTTGCCCCAAAATAAGAAAAATTTCTGACTAATTACCCTGAAATAAGTGAAATTTCTGCAATTTTGCCCCAAAATAAGGAAAATTTCTGCCTTTTTGCTCCCAAATAAAGGGAATTTCAGCCTTTTTACTTCAAAACAAGGGGAATTTCTGCATTTTTGCTCCAAAATATGGGAAATTTCTGCCTTTTTGCCCCAAAATAAGAAAAATTTCTGCAATTTTGTACCAAAATAAAAGAAATTTCTGCCTTTTTGCCCCAAAATAAGAAAATTTCTGCTTTTTTTCTTAAATAAGTGAAATTTCTGCAATTTTGCCCCAGAATAAGTGAAAATTTTGAGTTTTGCCCCCAAATAAGGAGAATTTCTGTATTTTTGCCCCAATATATAGGGAATTTCTGCATTTTGCCCCACAATTAAAGGAATTTCTGCAATTTTGCTCCAAAATACGGGGATTTTCTGCCTTTTTGCCCCAAAATAAGAAGAATGCATATCTTTTTGCCATAAATAAGGGAAATTTCTTCATTTTGCTCCAAAATAAGGGGAATTTTTGCTTTTTTGTCTCTAAATAAGTGGAATTTCTGTTTTTTTCCCCCAATACAAAGGGAATTTCTGTCTTTTTTGCCCAAAAATAAGAAAAATTTCTGACTTATTACCCTGAAATAAGTGAAATTTCTTCAATTTTGCCCCAAAATGAGGAAAATTTCTGCCTTTTTGCCCTCAAATAAGTGGAATTTCAGCCTTTTTAACTCAAAATAAGGGGAATTTCTGCACTTTTGCCTCAAAATATGGGAAATTTCTGCCTTTTTGCTCCAAAATAAGAACAATTTCTGCAATTTTGTACCAAAATAAAAGAAATTTCTGCCTTTTTGCCCCAAAATAAAAAAATTTCTGCTTTTTTTCTGAAATAAGTGAAATTTCTGCAATTTTGCCCTAAAATAAGTGAAATTTCTGAGTTTTGCCCAAAAATAAGGAGAATTTCTGTCTTTTTGCTCCAACATATAGGGAATCCCTGCCTTTTTGGCCCACAATTAGGGGGATTTCTGCAATATTGCTGCAAAATACGGGAAATTTCTGTCTTTTTGCCCGAAAATAAGAAGAATCCATACCTTTTTGCATTAAAAAGAGAAATTTCTTCATTTTTGCTCCAAAATAAGGGGAATTTCTGCTTTTTTGCCTCTAAATAAGTGGAATTTCTGTCTTTTTCCCCCAAAACAAAGGGAATTTCTGTCTTTTTGCCCCAAAATAAGATAATTTCTGATTTATTATTCTGAAATAATTGAAATTTCTTTAATTTTGCCCCAAAATAAGGGAAATTTCTGCCTTTTTGCCTCCAAATAATGAGAATTTCAGCATTTTTACCTCAAAATAAGGGGAATTTCTGCATTTTTGCCCTAAAATATGGGAAATTTCTGCCTTTTTGCCCCAAAATAATAACAATTTCTGCAATTTTGTACCAAAGTAAAAGAAATTTCTGACTTTTTGCCCCAAAAAGAAAATTTCTGCTTTTTTTTTCAGAAATAAGTGAAATTTCTGCAATTTTGCCCCAAAATAAGTGAAATTTCTGCAGTTTTGCCCCAAAATATGGGAAATTCCTAAAATTTTGCCCCAAAATAAGTGGAATTTCTGAGTTTTTTTTCCAAAATAAGGAGAATTTCTGTCTTTTTGCCCCAACATATAGGGAATTTCTGCCTTTTTTTCCCACAATTAGGGGAATTTCTGCAATTTTGCTCCAAAATACGGGGAATTTCTGCCTTTTTGCCCGAAAACAAGAAGAATGAATACCTTTTTGCCATAAAAAAGGGAAATTCCTTTATTTTTGCTCCAAAATAAGGGGAATTTCTGCTTGTTTGTCTCTTAATAAGTGGAATTTCTGTCTTTTTCTCCCAATACAAAGGGAATTTTTGTCTTTTTTGCCCCAAAATAAGGAAAATTTCTGACTTGTTACCCTGAAGTAAGTGAAATTTCTGCAATTTTGCCCCAAAATAAGGGAAATTTCTGCATTTTTCCCCCAAATAAGGGGAATTTCAGCCTTTTTACCTCAAAATAAGGGGAATTTCCGCATTTTTGCCCCAAAATATGTGAAATTTCTGCCTTTTTGCCTCAAAATAAGAACAAATTCTGCAATTTTGTACCAAAATAAAAGAAATTTCTGACTTTTTGCCCCAAAATAAGAACAATTTCTGCTTTTTTTTTTCTGACATAAGTGAAATTTCTGAAATTTTGCCACAAAATATGTGAAATTTCGGCAATTTTGCCCCAAAATAAGAAAAATTTCTGCAATTTGCCCCAAAATAAGTGAAATTTCTGAGTTTTGCCCCAAAATAAGGAGAATTTCTGTTTTTGCCCCAACATATAGTGAATTTCTGCCTTTTTGTCCCACAATTAGGGAAATTTCTGCAATTTTGCTCCAAAATAGAGGGAATTACTGCCTTTTTGCCCGAAAATAAGAAGAATGCATATCTTTTTGCCATAAAAAAGGAAAATTTCTTCATTTTTGCTCCAAAATAAGGGGAATTTCTGCTTTTTTGCCTCTAAATAAGTGGAATTTCTGTCTTTTTCCCCCAATACAAATGGAATTTCTGTCTTATTTGCCCCAAAATAAGAAAAATTTCTGACTTAGTACCCTGAAATAAGTGAAATTTCTGCAATTTTGCCCCAAAATGAGGGAAATTTCTGCCTTTTTGCTACCAAATAAGGAAAATATCAGTCTTTTTACCTGAAAATAAGGAAAATTTCTGCATTTTTGCCCCAAAATATGGGAAATTTCTGCCCTTTTGCCGCAAAATAAGAACAAATTCTGCAATTTTGTACCTAAATAAAAGAAATTTCTGACTTTTGCCCCAACAAAGAAAATTTCTGCTTTTTTTTCTGAAATAAGTGAAATTTCTACAATTTTGCCCCAAAATATGTGAATTTCTGCAGTTTTGCCCCAAAATAAGTGAAATTTCTGAGTTTTGCCCCAAAATAAGGAGAATTTCTGTTTTTCCCCAACATATAGGGAATTTCTGCCTTTTTGCCCCACAATTAGGGGAATTTCTGCAATTTTGCTCCAAAATACGGGGAATTTCTGCCTTTTTGCCCGAAAACAAGAAGAATGCATACCTTTTTGCCATAAAAAGGGAAATTTCTTCATTTTTGCTCCAAAATAAAAGGAATTTCTGCTTTTTTGCCTCTAAATAAGTGGAATTTCTGTTTTTTTCCCCCAAAACAAAGGGGATTTCTGTCTTTTTTGCCCCCAAATAAGGAAAATTTCTGACTCATTACCCTGAAATAAGTGAAATTTCTGCAATTTTGCCCCAAAATGAGGTAAATTTCTGCCTCGTTGCCCCCAAATAAGGGGAATTTCAGCCTTTTTAACTCAAAATAAGGGGAATTTCTGCATTTTTGCCCCAAAATATGGGAAATTTCTGCCTTTTTGCCCCAAAATAAGAAAAATTTCTGCAATTCTTTACCAAAATAAAAGAAATTTCTGTCTTTTTGCCCCAAAATAAGAAAATTTCTGCTTTTTTTCTGAAATAAGTGAAATTTCTGCAATTTTGCCCTAAAATAAGTGAAATTTCTGAGTTTTGCCTCAAAATAAGGAGAATTTCTGTCTTTTTGCCCAAACATATAGGGAATTTCTGCATTTTTGGCCCACAATTAGGGGGATTTCTGCAATTTTGCTCCAAAATACGGGAAATTTCTGCCTTTTTGCCCGAAAACAAGAAGAATGCATACCTTTTTGCCATAAAAAAGGGAAATTTCTTTATTTTTGCTCCAAATTAAGGGGAATTTCTGCTTGTTTGCCTCTTAATATGTGGATTTTCTGTCTTTTTCCCCCAATACAAAGGGAATTTCTGTCTTTTTTGCCCCAAAATAAGGAAAATTTCTGACTTGTTACCCTGAAGTAAGTGAAATTTCTGCAATTTTGCCCCAAAATAAGGGAAATTTCTGCATTTTTCCCCCAAATAAGGGGAATTTCAGCCTTTTTACCTCAAAATAAGGGGAATTTCCGCATTTTTGCCCCAAAATATGTGAAATTTCTGCCTTTTTGCCTCAAAATAAGAACAAATTCTGCAATTTTGTACCTAAATAAAAGAAATTTCTGACTTTTTGCCCCAAAATAAGAACAATTTCTGCTTTTTTTTTACTGAAATAAGTGAAATTTCTGAAATTTTGCCTCAAAATATGTGAAATTTCGGCAATTTTGCCCCAAAATAAGAAAAATTTCTGCAATTTTGCCCCAAAATAAGTGAAATTTCTTAGTTTTGCCCCAAAATATGGAGAATTTCTGTTTTTGCCCCAACATATAGGGAATTTCTGCCTTTTTGCCCCACAATTAGGGAAATTTCTGCAATTTTGCTCCAAAATAGAGGGAATTACTGCCATTTTGCCCGAAAATAAGAAGAATGCATAACTTTTTGCCATAAAAAAGGAAAATTTCTTCATTTTTGCTCCAAAATAAGGGGAATTTTTGCTTTTTTGCCTCTAAATAAGTGGAATTTTTGTTTTTTTCCCCCAATACAAAGGGAATTTCTCTCTTTTTTGCCCCAAAATAAGAAAAATTTCTGACTTATTACCCTGAAATAAGTGAAATTTCTGCAATTTTGCCCCAAAATGAGGGAAATTTCTGCCTTTTTGCCCCCAAATAAGGAAAATATCAGTCTTTTTACCTGAAAATAAGGAAAATTTCTGCATTTTTGCCCCAAAATATGGGAAATTTCTGCCCTTTTGCCGCAAAATAAGAACAAATTCTGCAATTTTGTACCTAAATAAAAGAAATTTCTGACTTTTGCCCCAACAAAGAAAATTTCTGCTTTTTTTTCTGAAATAAGTGAAATTTCTGCAATTTTGCCCCAAAATATGTTAATTTCTGCAGTTTTGCCCCAAAATAAGTGAAATTTCTGAGTTTTGCCCCAAAATAAGGAGAATTTCTGTTTTTCCCCAACATATAGGGAATTTCTGCCTTTTTGCCCCACAATTAGGGTAATTTCTGCAATTTTGCTCCAAAATACGGGGAATTTCTGCCTTTTTGCCCGAAAACAAGAAGAATGCATACCTTTTTGCCATAAAAAGGGAAATTTCTTCATTTTTGCTCCAAAATAAAAGGAATTTCTGCTTTTTTGCCTCTAAATAAGTGGAATTTCTGTTTTTTCCCCCAAAACAAAGGGGATTTCTGTCTTTTTTGCCCCCAAATAAGGAAAATTTCTGACTCATTACCCTGAAATAAGTGAAATTTCTGCAATTTTGCCCCAAAATGAGGAAAATTTCTGCCTCTTTGCCCCCAAATAAGGGGAATTTCAGCCTTTTTAACTCAAAATAAGGGGAATTTCTGCATTTTTGCCCCAAAATATGGGAAATTTCTGCCTTTTTGCCCCAAAATAAGAAAAATTTCTGCAATTTTTTACCAAAATAAAAGAAATTTCTGTCTTTTTGCCCCAAAATAAGAAATATTTCTGACTTGTTACCCTGAAGTAAGTGAAATTTCTGCAATTTTGCCCCAAAATAAGGGAAATTTCTGCATTTTTTCCCCCAAATAAGGGGAATTTCAGCCTTTTTACCTCAAAATAAGGGGAATTTCCGCATTTTTGCCCCAAAATATGTGAAATTTCTGCCTTTTTGCCTCAAAATAAGAACAAATTCTGCAATTTTGTACCAAAATAAAAGAAATTTCTGACTTTTTGCCCCAAAATAAGAACAATTTCTGCTTTTTTTTCTGAAATAAGTGAAATTTCTGAAATTTTGCCTCAAAATATGTAAAATTTCAGCAATTTTGCCCCAAAATAAGAAAAATTTCTGCAATTTTGCCCCAAAATAAGTGAAATTTCTGAGTTTTGCCCCAAAATAAGGAGAATTTTTGTTTTTGCCCCAACATATAGGGAATTTATGCCGTTTTGCACCACAATTAGGGAAATTTCTGCAATTTTGCTCCAAAATAGAGGGAATTACTGCCTTTTTGCCCGAAAATAAGAAGAATGCATAACTTTTTGCCATAAAAAAGGAAAATTTTTTCATTTTTGCTCGAAAATAAGGGGAATTTCTGCTTTTTTGCCTCTAAATAAGTGGAATTTCTGTTTTTTTCCTTTAAAACAAAGGGGATTTCTGTCTTTTTTGCCCCCAAATAAGGAAAATTTCTGACTCCTTACCCTGAAATAAGTGAAATTTCTGCAATTTTGCCCCAAAATGAGGTAAATTTCTGCCTCTTTGCCCCCAAATAAGGGGAATTTCAGCCTTTTTAACTCAAAATAAGGGGAATTTCTGCATTTTTGCCCCAAAATATGGGAAATTTCTGCTTTTGGCCCCAAAATAAGAAAAATTTCCGCAATTTTGTACCAAAATAAAAGAAATTTCTGTCTTTTTGCCCCAAAATAAGAAAATTTCTGCTTTTTTTCTGAAATAAGTGAAATTTCTGCAATTTTGCCCTAAAATAAGTGAAATTTCTGAGTTTTGCCTCAAAATAAGGAGAATTTCTGTCTTTTTGCCCCAACATATAGGGAATTTCTGCCTTTTTGGCCCACAATTACGGGGATTTCTGCAATTTTGCTCCCAAATACGGGGAATTTCTGCCTTTTTGCCCGAAAACAAGAAGAATGAATACCTTTTTGCCATAAAAAAGGGAAATTTCTTTATTTTTGCTCCAAAATAAGGGGAATTTCTGCTTGTTTGCCTCTTAATAAGTGGAATTTCTGTCTTTTTCCCCCAATACAAAGGGAATTTCTGTCTTTTTTGCCCCAAAATAAGGAAAATTCCTGACTTGTTACCCTGAAGTAAGTGAAATTTCTGCAATTTTGCCCCAAAATAAGGGAAATTTCTACATTTTTTCCCCCATATAAGGGGAATTTCAGCCTTTTTACCTCAAAATAAGGGGAATTTCCGCATTTTTGCCCCAAAATATGTGAAATTTCTGCCTTTTTGCCTCAAAATAAGAACAAATTCTGCAATTTTGTACCAAAATAAAAGAAATTTCTGATTTTTGCCCCAAAATAAGAACAATTTCTGCTTTTTTTTTCTGAAATAAGTGAAATTTCTGAAATTTTGCCTCAAAATATGTGAAATTTCGGCAATTTTGCCCCAAAATAAGAAAAATTTCTGCAATTTTGCCCCAAAATAAGTGAAATTTCTTAGTTTTGCCCCAAAATATGGAGAATTTCTGTTTTTGCCCCAACATATAGGGAATTTCTGCCTTTTTGCCCCACAATTAGGGAAATTTCTGCAATTTTGCTCCAAAATAGAGGGAATTACTGCCATTTTGCCCGAAAATAAGAAGAATGCATAACTTTTTGCCATAAAAAAGGAAAATTTCTTCATTTTTGCTCCAAAATAAGGGGAATTTTTGCTTTTTTGCCTCTAAATAAGTGGAATTTTTGTTTTTTTCCCCCAATACAAAGGGAATTTCTCTCTTTTTTGCCCCAAAATAAGAAAAATTTCTGACTTATTACCCTGAAATAAGTGAAATTTCTGCAATTTTGCCCCAAAATGAGGGAAATTTCTGCCTTTTTGCCCCCAAATAAGGAAAATATCAGTCTTTTTACCTGAAAATAAGGAAAATTTCTGCATTTTTGCCCCAAAATATGGGAAATTTCTGCCCTTTTGCCGCAAAATAAGAACAAATTCTGCAATTTTGTACCTAAATAAAAGAAATTTCTGACTTTTGCCCCAACAAAGAAAATTTCTGCTTTTTTTTCTGAAATAAGTGAAATTTCTGCAATTTTGCCCCAAAATATGTTAATTTCTGCAGTTTTGCCCCAAAATAAGTGAAATTTCTGAGTTTTGCCCCAAAATAAGGAGAATTTCTGTTTTTCCCCAACATATAGGGAATTTCTGCCTTTTTGCCCCACAATTAGGGTAATTTCTGCAATTTTGCTCCAAAATACGGGGAATTTCTGCCTTTTTGCCCGAAAACAAGAAGAATGCATACCTTTTTGCCATAAAAAGGGAAATTTCTTCATTTTTGCTCCAAAATAAAAGGAATTTCTGCTTTTTTGCCTCTAAATAAGTGGAATTTCTGTTTTTTCCCCCAAAACAAAGGGGATTTCTGTCTTTTTTGCCCCCAAATAAGGAAAATTTCTGACTCATTACCCTGAAATAAGTGAAATTTCTGCAATTTTGCCCCAAAATGAGGAAAATTTCTGCCTCTTTGCCCCCAAATAAGGGGAATTTCAGCCTTTTTAACTCAAAATAAGGGGAATTTCTGCATTTTTGCCCCAAAATATGGGAAATTTCTGCCTTTTTGCCCCAAAATAAGAAAAATTTCTGCAATTTTTTACCAAAATAAAAGAAATTTCTGTCTTTTTGCCCCAAAATAAGAAATATTTCTGACTTGTTACCCTGAAGTAAGTGAAATTTCTGCAATTTTGCCCCAAAATAAGGGAAATTTCTGCATTTTTTCCCCCAAATAAGGGGAATTTCAGCCTTTTTACCTCAAAATAAGGGGAATTTCCGCATTTTTGCCCCAAAATATGTGAAATTTCTGCCTTTTTGCCTCAAAATAAGAACAAATTCTGCAATTTTGTACCAAAATAAAAGAAATTTCTGACTTTTTGCCCCAAAATAAGAACAATTTCTGCTTTTTTTTCTGAAATAAGTGAAATTTCTGAAATTTTGCCTCAAAATATGTAAAATTTCAGCAATTTTGCCCCAAAATAAGAAAAATTTCTGCAATTTTGCCCCAAAATAAGTGAAATTTCTGAGTTTTGCCCCAAAATAAGGAGAATTTTTGTTTTTGCCCCAACATATAGGGAATTTATGCCGTTTTGCACCACAATTAGGGAAATTTCTGCAATTTTGCTCCAAAATAGAGGGAATTACTGCCTTTTTGCCCGAAAATAAGAAGAATGCATAACTTTTTGCCATAAAAAAGGAAAATTTTTTCATTTTTGCTCGAAAATAAGGGGAATTTCTGCTTTTTTGCCTCTAAATAAGTGGAATTTCTGTTTTTTTCCTTTAAAACAAAGGGGATTTCTGTCTTTTTTGCCCCCAAATAAGGAAAATTTCTGACTCCTTACCCTGAAATAAGTGAAATTTCTGCAATTTTGCCCCAAAATGAGGTAAATTTCTGCCTCTTTGCCCCCAAATAAGGGGAATTTCAGCCTTTTTAACTCAAAATAAGGGGAATTTCTGCATTTTTGCCCCAAAATATGGGAAATTTCTGCTTTTGGCCCCAAAATAAGAAAAATTTCCGCAATTTTGTACCAAAATAAAAGAAATTTCTGTCTTTTTGCCCCAAAATAAGAAAATTTCTGCTTTTTTTCTGAAATAAGTGAAATTTCTGCAATTTTGCCCTAAAATAAGTGAAATTTCTGAGTTTTGCCTCAAAATAAGGAGAATTTCTGTCTTTTTGCCCCAACATATAGGGAATTTCTGCCTTTTTGGCCCACAATTACGGGGATTTCTGCAATTTTGCTCCCAAATACGGGGAATTTCTGCCTTTTTGCCCGAAAACAAGAAGAATGAATACCTTTTTGCCATAAAAAAGGGAAATTTCTTTATTTTTGCTCCAAAATAAGGGGAATTTCTGCTTGTTTGCCTCTTAATAAGTGGAATTTCTGTCTTTTTCCCCCAATACAAAGGGAATTTCTGTCTTTTTTGCCCCAAAATAAGGAAAATTCCTGACTTGTTACCCTGAAGTAAGTGAAATTTCTGCAATTTTGCCCCAAAATAAGGGAAATTTCTACATTTTTTCCCCCATATAAGGGGAATTTCAGCCTTTTTACCTCAAAATAAGGGGAATTTCCGCATTTTTGCCCCAAAATATGTGAAATTTCTGCCTTTTTGCCTCAAAATAAGAACAAATTCTGCAATTTTGTACCAAAATAAAAGAAATTTCTGATTTTTGCCCCAAAATAAGAACAATTTCTGCTTTTTTTTTCTGAAATAAGTGAAATTTCTGAAATTTTGCCTCAAAATATGTGAAATTTCGGCAATTTTGCCCCAAAATAAGAAAAATTTCTGCAATTTTGCCCCAAAATAAGTGAAATTTCTTAGTTTTGCCCCAAAATATGGAGAATTTCTGTTTTTGCCCCAACATATAGGGAATTTCTGCCTTTTTGCCCCACAATTAGGGAAATTTCTGCAATTTTGCTCCAAAATAGAGGGAATTACTGCCATTTTGCCCGAAAATAAGAAGAATGCATAACTTTTTGCCATAAAAAAGGAAAATTTCTTCATTTTTGCTCCAAAATAAGGGGAATTTTTGCTTTTTTGCCTCTAAATAAGTGGAATTTTTGTTTTTTTCCCCCAATACAAAGGGAATTTCTCTCTTTTTTGCCCCAAAATAAGAAAAATTTCTGACTTATTACCCTGAAATAAGTGAAATTTCTGCAATTTTGCCCCAAAATGAGGGAAATTTCTGCCTTTTTGCCCCCAAATAAGGAAAATATCAGTCTTTTTACCTGAAAATAAGGAAAATTTCTGCATTTTTGCCCCAAAATATGGGAAATTTCTGCCCTTTTGCCGCAAAATAAGAACAAATTCTGCAATTTTGTACCTAAATAAAAGAAATTTCTGACTTTTGCCCCAACAAAGAAAATTTCTGCTTTTTTTTCTGAAATAAGTGAAATTTCTGCAATTTTGCCCCAAAATATGTTAATTTCTGCAGTTTTGCCCCAAAATAAGTGAAATTTCTGAGTTTTGCCCCAAAATAAGGAGAATTTCTGTTTTTCCCCAACATATAGGGAATTTCTGCCTTTTTGCCCCACAATTAGGGTAATTTCTGCAATTTTGCTCCAAAATACGGGGAATTTCTGCCTTTTTGCCCGAAAACAAGAAGAATGCATACCTTTTTGCCATAAAAAGGGAAATTTCTTCATTTTTGCTCCAAAATAAAAGGAATTTCTGCTTTTTTGCCTCTAAATAAGTGGAATTTCTGTTTTTTCCCCCAAAACAAAGGGGATTTCTGTCTTTTTTGCCCCCAAATAAGGAAAATTTCTGACTCATTACCCTGAAATAAGTGAAATTTCTGCAATTTTGCCCCAAAATGAGGAAAATTTCTGCCTCTTTGCCCCCAAATAAGGGGAATTTCAGCCTTTTTAACTCAAAATAAGGGGAATTTCTGCATTTTTGCCCCAAAATATGGGAAATTTCTGCCTTTTTGCCCCAAAATAAGAAAAATTTCTGCAATTTTTTACCAAAATAAAAGAAATTTCTGTCTTTTTGCCCCAAAATAAGAAATATTTCTGACTTGTTACCCTGAAGTAAGTGAAATTTCTGCAATTTTGCCCCAAAATAAGGGAAATTTCTGCATTTTTTCCCCCAAATAAGGGGAATTTCAGCCTTTTTACCTCAAAATAAGGGGAATTTCCGCATTTTTGCCCCAAAATATGTGAAATTTCTGCCTTTTTGCCTCAAAATAAGAACAAATTCTGCAATTTTGTACCAAAATAAAAGAAATTTCTGACTTTTTGCCCCAAAATAAGAACAATTTCTGCTTTTTTTTCTGAAATAAGTGAAATTTCTGAAATTTTGCCTCAAAATATGTAAAATTTCAGCAATTTTGCCCCAAAATAAGAAAAATTTCTGCAATTTTGCCCCAAAATAAGTGAAATTTCTGAGTTTTGCCCCAAAATAAGGAGAATTTTTGTTTTTGCCCCAACATATAGGGAATTTATGCCGTTTTGCACCACAATTAGGGAAATTTCTGCAATTTTGCTCCAAAATAGAGGGAATTACTGCCTTTTTGCCCGAAAATAAGAAGAATGCATAACTTTTTGCCATAAAAAAGGAAAATTTTTTCATTTTTGCTCGAAAATAAGGGGAATTTCTGCTTTTTTGCCTCTAAATAAGTGGAATTTCTGTTTTTTTCCTTTAAAACAAAGGGGATTTCTGTCTTTTTTGCCCCCAAATAAGGAAAATTTCTGACTCCTTACCCTGAAATAAGTGAAATTTCTGCAATTTTGCCCCAAAATGAGGTAAATTTCTGCCTCTTTGCCCCCAAATAAGGGGAATTTCAGCCTTTTTAACTCAAAATAAGGGGAATTTCTGCATTTTTGCCCCAAAATATGGGAAATTTCTGCTTTTGGCCCCAAAATAAGAAAAATTTCCGCAATTTTGTACCAAAATAAAAGAAATTTCTGTCTTTTTGCCCCAAAATAAGAAAATTTCTGCTTTTTTTCTGAAATAAGTGAAATTTCTGCAATTTTGCCCTAAAATAAGTGAAATTTCTGAGTTTTGCCTCAAAATAAGGAGAATTTCTGTCTTTTTGCCCCAACATATAGGGAATTTCTGCCTTTTTGGCCCACAATTACGGGGATTTCTGCAATTTTGCTCCCAAATACGGGGAATTTCTGCCTTTTTGCCCGAAAACAAGAAGAATGAATACCTTTTTGCCATAAAAAAGGGAAATTTCTTTATTTTTGCTCCAAAATAAGGGGAATTTCTGCTTGTTTGCCTCTTAATAAGTGGAATTTCTGTCTTTTTCCCCCAATACAAAGGGAATTTCTGTCTTTTTTGCCCCAAAATAAGGAAAATTCCTGACTTGTTACCCTGAAGTAAGTGAAATTTCTGCAATTTTGCCCCAAAATAAGGGAAATTTCTGCATTTTTTCCCCCATATAAGGGGAATTTCAGCCTTTTTACCTCAAAATAAGGGGAATTTCCGCATTTTTGCCCCAAAATATGTGAAATTTCTGCCTTTTTGCCTCAAAATAAGAACAAATTCTGCAATTTTGTACCAAAATAAAAGAAATTTCTGATTTTTGCCCCAAAATAAGAACAATTTCTGCTTTTTTTTTTCTGAAATAAGTGAAATTTCTGAAATTTTGCCTCAAAATATGTGAAATTTCGGCAATTTTGCCCCAAAATAAGAAAAATTTCTGCAATTTTGCCCCCAAATAAGTGAAATTTCTGAGTTTTGCCCCAAAATAAGGAGAATTTCTGTTTTTGCCCCAACATATAGGGAATTTCTGCCTTTTTGCCCCACAATTAGGGAAATTTCTGCAATTTTGCTCCAAAAAGAGAGAATTACTGCCTTTTTGCCCGAAAATAAGAAGAATGCATAACTTTTTGCCATAAAAAAGGAAAATTTCTTCATTTTTGCTCCAAAATAAGGGGAATTTCTGCTTTTTTGCCTCTAAATAAGTGGAATTTCTGTCTTTTTCCCCCAATACAAAGGGAATTTCTGTCTTTTTTGCCCCAAAATAAGAAAAATTTCTGACTTATTACCCTGAAATAAGTGAAATTTCTGCAATTTTGCCCCAAAATGAGGGAAATTTCTGCCTTTTTGCCCCCAAATAAGGAAAATATCAGTCTTTTTACCTGAAAATAAGGAAAATTTCTGCATTTTTGCCCCAAAATATGGGAAATTTCTGCCCTTTTGCCGCAAAATAAGAACAAATTCTGCAATTTTGTACCTAAATAAAAGAAATTTCTGAATTTTGCCCCAACAAAGAAAATTTCTGCTTTTTTTTCTGAAATAAGTGAAATTTCTGCAATTTTGCCCCAAAATATGTGAATTTCTGCAGTTTTGCCCCAAAATAAGTGAAATTTCTGAGTTTTGCCCCAAAATAAGGAGAATTTCTGTTTTTCCCCAACATATAGGGAATTTCTGCCTTTTTGCCCCACAATTAGGGGAATTTCTGCAATTTTGCTCCAAAATACGGGGAATTTCTGCCTTTTTGCCCGAAAACAAGAAGAATGCATACCTTTTTGCCATAAAAAGGGAAATTTCTTCATTTTTGCTCCAAAATAAAAGGAATTTCTGCTTTTTTGCCTCTAAATAAGTGGAATTTCTGTCTTTTTCCCCCAAAACAAAGGGGATTTCTGTCTTTTTTGCCCCCAAATAAGGAAAATTTCTGACTCATTACCCTGAAATAAGTGAAATTTCTGCAATTTTGCCCCAAAATGAGGGAAATTTCTGCCTTTTTCCCCCAAATAAGGAAAATATCAGCCTTTTTACCTTAAAATAAGGGAAATTTCTGCATTTTTGCCCCAAAATATGGAAAATTTCTGCCTTTTTGCCCCAAAATAAGAACAAATTCTGCAATTTTGTACCTAAATAAAAGAAATTTCTGACTTTTTGCCCCAAAAAAGAAAATTTCTGCTTTTTTTTCTGAAATAAGTGAAATTTCTGCAATTTTGCCCCAAAATAATGGAAATTTCTGAGTTTTGCCCCAAAATAAGGAGAATTTCTGTCTTTTTGCCCCAACATATAGGGAATTTCTGCCTTTTTGCCCCACAATTAGGGGATTTTCTGCAATTTTGCTCTAAAATACGGGGAATTTCTGCCTTTTTGCCCGAAAATAAAAAGAATGCATACCTTTTTGCCATAAGAGGGAAATTTCTTCATTTTTGCTCCAAAATAAGGGGAATTTATGCTTTTTTGCCTCTAAATAAGTGGAATTTCTGACTTTTTCCTCCAAATTAAAGGGAATTTCTGTTTTTTTGCCCCAAAATAAGGAAAATTTCTGACTTATTACCCTGAAATAAATGAAATTCCTGCAATTTTGTCCCAAAATGTGGGAAATTTCTGCCTTTTTGACCCCAAATAAGGAAAATATCAGCCTTTTTATGTCAAAATAACGGAAATTTCTGCATTTTTGCCCCAAAATATGGGAAATTTCTGCCTTTTTGCCCCAAAATAAGAACAAATTCTGCAATTTTGTACCTAAATAATATAAATTTCTGACTTTTTGCCCCAAAAAAGAAATTTTTTGCTTTTTTTTCTGAAATAAGTGGTATTTCTGCAATTTTGCCCCAAAATATGTGAATTTTCTGCAATTTTGCCCCAAAATAAGTGAAATTTCTGAGTTTTGCCCCATAATAAAAAGAATTTCTGTCTTTTTGCCCCAACATATAGGGAATTTCTGGCTTTTTGCCCCACAATTAGGGGAATTTCTGCAATTTTGCTCCAAAATACAAGGAATTTCTGCCTTTTTGCCCGAAAATAAGAAGAATGCATACCTTTTTGCCATAAAAAAGGGAAATTTCTTCATTTTTGCTCCAAAATAAGGGGAATTTCTGCTTTTTTGCCTCTTAATAAGTGGAATTTCTGTCTTTTTCCCCCAATACAAAGGGAATTTCTGTCTTTTTTGCCACAAAATAAGGAAAATTTCTGACTTGTTACCCTGAAGTAAGTGAAATTTCTGCAATTTTTCCCCAAAATAATGGAAATTTCTGCCTTTTTTTTCCCAAATAAGAGGAATTTTAGCCTTTTTACCTCAAAAAAGGGCATTTCTGCATTTTTGCCACAAAATATTTGGAATTTCTGCCTTTTTGTCCCAAAATAAGGAAAACTTCTGCCTTTTTTCCTGAAATAAGTGAAATTTCTGCTATTTTGCCTTAAAATAAAAGAAATTTCTGCAATTTTTCCCCATAATAAAAGAATTTTCTGCAATTTTGCCCCAAAATAAAGGGAATTTCTGTTTTTTGTCCCCAAATAAGGGAAATTTCTGCAATTTTGCCCTAAAATAAGGGGAATTTCTGCCTTTTGCCCGAAAATAAGGGGAATTTCTGCATTTTTTCCCCAAAATAAAGAAAATTACTGCATGTTTTACCCCAAAATTAGGTGAATATCTGCAATTTTGCTCCAAAATACGGGGATTTTCTGCATTTTTCGCCGAAAATAAAGAGAATTTTTGCCATTTTGCCGCGAAATAAGTGAAATTTCTGCAGTTTTACCCCAAAATAAGGTGAAGTTATGCGTTTTTAAACAAAAATTAGGAGAATTTCTGCAATTTTGCTCCAAAATACGGGGAATTTCTGCCTTTTTGCATGAAAATAAAGAGAATGTATATCTTTTTGCCATAAAAAAAGAAATTTCTTTATTTTTACCCCAAAATAAGGGAATTTTCCACCTTTTTGCCTCAAAATAAGTGCAATTTCTCACTTTTCCCCAAAAATAACGGAATTTCTGTCTTTTTGCCCCAAAATAAGGGGAATTTCTGACTTTTTGCCCTGAAATAAGTTAAATTTCTGAAATTTTTCCCCAAAATAAGGGAAATGTTTGCTTTTTGCCCTAAAATAAGGCGAATTTCTGCCTTTTTGCCACAAAATAAGGGGAATTTTAGAATTTATACCTCAAAATAAGAGAAATTTCTGCATTTTTTCCCTAAATATCGAAATTTCGGCCTTTTTGCCCAAAATAAGAAAAATTTCTGCCTTTTTGCCCCAAAATAAGAAAATTCTGCTTTTTTTCCCTGAAATAAGTGAAATTTCTGCAATTTTGCCCCAAAATAAGTGAAATTTTTGCAATTTTGCCCCAAAATAAGGGAAATTTCTAGAATTTTTCCCCATAATAAGTGGAATTTCTGAGTTTTGCCCCAAAATAAGGAGAATTTCTGTCTTTTTGCTCCAACATATAGGGAATTTCTGCCTTTTGCCCCACACTTAGGGGAATTTCTCTAATTTTGCTCCAAAATACGGGGAATTTCTACTTTTTTGCCCGAAAATAAGAAGAATGCATACCTTTTTGCCATAAAAAAGGGAAATTTCTTCATTTTTGCTCTAAAATAAGGGGAATTTATGCTTTTTTGCCTCTAAATAAGTGGAATTTCTGACTTTTTCCTCAAAAATAAAGGGAATTTCTGGTTTTTTGCCCCAAAATAAAGAAAATTTTTGACTTATTACCTTGAAATAAGTGAAATTTCTGCAATTTTGCCCCAAAATGAGGGAAATTTCTGCCTTTTTGCCCCCAAATAAGGAAAATATCAGCCTTTTTATCTCAAAATAAGGGAAATTTCTGCATTTTTGCCCCAAAATATGGGAAATTTCTGCGTTTTTGCCCCAAAATAAGAACAAATTCTGCAATTTTGTACCTAAATAAAAGAAATTTCTGACTTTTTACCCCAAAAAAGAAATTTTTTGCTTTTTTTTCTGAAATAAGTGGTATTTCTGCAATTTTGCCTCAAAATATGTGAAATTTCTGCAATTTTGCCCCAAAATAAGTGAAATTTCTGAGTTTTGCCCCATAATAAAAAGAATTTCTGTCTTTTTGCCCCAACATATAGGGAATTTCTGGCTTTTTGCCCCACAATTAGGGGAATTTCTGCAATTTTGCTCTAAAATACAAAAAATTTCTGTCTTTTTGCCCGAAAATAAGAAGAATGCATACCTTTTTGCCATAAAAAAGGGAAATTTCTTCATTTTTGCTCCAAAATAAGGGGAATTTCTGCTTTTTTGCCTCTTAATAAGTGGAATTTCTTTTTCCCCCAATACAAAGGGAATTTCTGTCTTTTTTGCCACATAATAAGGAAAATTTCTGACTTGTTACCCTGAAGTAAGTGAAATTTCTGCAATTTTCCCCCAAAATATGGGAAATTTCTGCCTTTTTTTCCCAAATAAGAGGAATTTTAGCCTTTTTACCTCAAAAAAGGGCATTTCTGCATTTTTGCCACAAAATATTTGGAATTTCTGCCTTTTTGTCCCAAAATAAGGAAAACTTCTGCCTTTTTTCCTGAAATAAGTGAAATTTCTGCTATTTTGCCTTAAAATAAAAGAAATTTCTGCAATTTTTCCCCATAATAAAGGAATTTTCTGCAATTTTGCCCCAAAATAAAGGGAATTTCTGTTTTTTGTCCCCAAATAAGGGAAATTTCTGCAATTTTGCCCTAAAATAAGGGGAATTTCTGCCTTTTGCCCGAAAATAAGGGGAATTTCTGAATTTTTGCCCCAAAATAAAGAAAATTACTGCATGTTTTACCCTAAAATTAGGTGAATATCTGCAATTTTGCTCCAAAATACGGTGATTTTCTGCATTTTTCGCCGAAAATAAAGAGAATTTTTGCCATTTTGCCGTGAAATAAGTGAAATTTCTGCAGTTTTACCCCAAATTAAGGGGAAGTTATGCGTTTTTACCCAAAAATTAGGGGAATTTCTGCAATTTTGCTCCAAAATACGGGGAATTTCTGCCTTTTTGCCCGAAAATAAAGAGAATGTATATCTTTTTGCCTTAAAAATGGAAATTTCTTTATTTTTACCCCAAAATAAGGGAATTTTCCACCTTTTTGACTCAAAATAAGTGCAATTTCTCACTTTTCCCCAAAAATAACAGAATTTCTGTCTTTTTGCCCCAAAATAAGGGGACTTTCTGACTTTTTGCCCTGAAATAAGTTAAATTTCTGAAATTTTTCCCCAAAATAAGGGAAATGTTTGCTTTTTGCCCCAAAATAAGGGAATTTCTGCCTTTTGCCACAAAATAAGGGGAATTTCAGAATTTATACCGCAAAATAAGAGGAATTTCTGCATTTTTTTCCTAAATATCGAAATTTCTGCCTTTTTGCCCAAAATAAGAAAAATTTCTGCCTTTTTGCCCCAAATTAAGAAAATTTCTGCTTTTTTTCCCTGAAAGAAGTGAAATTTCTGCAATTTTGCCCCAAAATAAGTGAAATTTTTGCAATTTTGCCCCAAAATAAGGGAAATTTCTAGAATTTTTCCCCATAATAAGTGGAATTTCTGAGTTTTGCCCCAAAATAAGGAGAATTTCTGTCTTTTTGCTCCAACATATAGGGAATTTCTGACTTTTTGCCCCACAATTAAGGGAATTTCGGCAATTGTGCTCCAAAATACGAGGAATTTCTGCCTTTTTGCCCGAAAATAAGAAGAATGCATATCTTTTTGCCATAAAAAAGGAAATTTCTTTATTTTTGCACCAAAATAATGGGAATTTCTGCTTTTTTGCCTCTAAATAAGTGCAATTTCTTTGTTTTCCCCCAAAACAAAGGGAATTTCTGTCTTTTGCCCCAAAATAAGGAAAATTTCTGACTTATTACCCTGAAATAAGTGAAATTTCTGCAATTTTGCCCCAAAATGAGTGAAATTTCTGCCTTTTTGCCCCCAAATAAGGGGAATTTCAGACTTTTTACCTCAAAATAAGGGGAATTTCTGCATTTTGCCCCAAAATATGGGAAATGTCTGCCTTTTTGCCCCAAAATATAAAAAATTTCTGCAATTTTGTACTAAAATAAAAGAAATATCTGCCTTTTTGCCCCAAAATTAGAAAATTTTTGCTTTTTTTTCGGAAATAAGTGAAATTTCTGCAATTTTGCCTTAAAATAATTGAAATTTCTGAGTTTTGCCCCAAAATATGGGAAATTTCTGCCTTTTTGCCCCCAAATAACGGGAATTTCCGCATTTTTACCTTAAAATAAGGGGAATTTCTGCATTTTTGCCCCAAAATATGGGAAATTTTTGTTTTTTTCCCAAAAGAAGAAAAATTTCTGCAATTTTGTACCAAAATAAAAGAAATTTCTGCCTTTTTGCCCCAAAATAAGAAAATTTCTGCTTCTTTTCTGAAATAAGTGAAATTTCTGCAATTTTGCCCCAAAATAAGTGAAATTTCTGAGTTTTGCCCCAAAATAAGGAGAATTTCTGTCTTTTTGCCCCAACATATAGGGAATTTCTGCCTTTTTGCCCCACAATTAGGGGATTTTCTGCAATTTTGCTCTAAAATACGGGGAATTTCTGCCTTTTTGCCCGAAAATAAGAAGAATGCATACCTTTTTGCCATAAGAGGGAAATTTCTTCATTTTTGCTCCAAAATAAGGGGAATTTCTGCTTTTTTGCCTCTAAATAAGTGGAATTTCTGTCTTTTTCCCCCAAAACAAAGGGAATTTCTGTCTTTTTTGCCCCAAAATAAGGAAAATTTCTGACTTATTACCCTGAAATAAGTGAAATTTCTGCAATTTTGCCCCAAAATGAGAGAAATTTCTGCCTTTTTGCCCCCAAATAAGGAAAATATCAGCCTTTTTACCTGAAAATAAGGGAAATTTCTGCATTTTTGCCCCAAAATATGGGAAATTTCTACCTTTTTGCCCCAAAATAAGAACAAATTCTGCAATTTTGTACCTAAATAAAAGAAATTTCTGACTTTTTGCCCCAAAAAAGAAAATTTTTGCTTTTTTTCTGAAATAAGTGATATTTCTGCAATTTTGCCCCAAAATATGTGAAATTTCTGCAATTTTGCCCCAAAATAAGTGAAATTTCTGAGTTTTGCCCCATAATAAAAAGAATTTCTGTCTTTTTGCCCAAACATATAGGGAATTTCTGGCTTTTTGCCCCACAATTAGGGGAATTTCTGCAATTTTGCTCGAAAATACGGGGAATTTCTGCCTTTTTGCCCGAAAATAAGAAGAATGCATACCTTTTTGCCATAAAAAAGGGAAATTTCTACATTTTTGCTCCAAAATAAGGGGAATTTCTGCTTTTTGCCTCTTAATAAGTGGAATTTCTGTCTTTTTCCCCCAATACAAAGGGAATTTCTGTCTTTTTTGCCCCAAAATAAGGAAAATTTCTGACTTGTTACCCTGAAATAAGTGAAATTTCTGCAATTTTGTCCCAAAATAAGGGAAATTTCTGCCTTTTTTCTCCGATATAAGGGGAATTTCAGCATTTTTACCTCAAAATAAGGGGAATTTCTGCATTTTTGCCACAAAATATTTGGAATTTCTGCCTTTTTGCCCCAAAATAAGGAAAACTTCTGCCTTTTTTTCCTGAAATAAGTGAAATTTCTGCAATTTTGCCTTAAAATAAAAGAAATTTCTGCAATTTTTCCCCATAATAAAGGAATTTTCTGCAATTTTGCCCCAAAATAAAGGGATTTTCTGTTTTTTGTCCCCAAATAAGGGAAATTTCTGCAATTTTGCACTAAAATAAGGGAAATTTCTGCCTTTTGCCCCCAAAAAAGGGGAATTTCTGCATTTTTGCCCCAAAATAAAGAAAATTACTGTATGTTTTACCCCAAAATTAGGTGAATTTCTGCAATTTTGCTCCAAAATATGGGGATTTTCTGCCTTTTTCGCTGAAAATAAAGGGAATTACTTCCATTTTTCCGCGAAATAAGTGAAATTTCTTCAGTTTTACCCCAAAATAAGGGGAAGTTCTGCGTTTTTGCCCAAAAATTAGGGGAATTTCTGCAATTTTGCTCCAAAATACGGGGAATTTCTGCCCTTTTTTCTCCAATAATAAAGGGAATGTATATCTTTTTGCCATAAAAAAGGGAAATTTCTTCATTTTTACCCCAAAATAAGGGACTTTTCCACCTTTTTGTGTCAAAAGAAGTGCAATTTCTCACTTTTCCCCAAAAATAAACCGAATTTCGTTCTTTTTGCCCCAAAATAAGGGGAATTTCAGACTTTTTGCCCTGAAATAAGTTAAATTTCTAAAATTTTTCCCAAAATAAGGGAAATGTCTGTTTTTGCCCCAAAATAATGGGAATTTCTGCCTTTTTGCCACAAAATAAGGGGAATTTCAGAATTTTTACCTCAAAATAAGGGGAATTTCTGCAATTTTGTACCAAAATAAAAGAAATTTCTGCCTTTTTGCCCAAAATAAGAAAAATTTCTGAAATTGTACAAAAATAAAAGAAATTTCTGCCTTTTTGCCCCAAAATAAGAAAATTTCTACATTTTTCCCTGAAATAAGTGAAATTTCTGCAATTTTGCCCTAAAATAACTGAAATTTCTGCAATTTCACCTTAAAATAAGGGAAATTTCTGGAATTTTGCCCCAAAATAAGGAATTTCTGAGTTTTGCCCCAAAATAAGGAGAATTTCTGTCTTTTTGCCCCAACATATAGGGAATATCTGCCTTTTTGCCCCACAATTAGGGGAATTTCTGCAATTTTGCTCCAAAATACGAGGAATTTCTGCCTTTTTGGACGAAAACAAGAAGAATGCATAGCTTTTTGCCATAAAAAAGGGAAATTTCTTCATTTTTGCTCCAAAATAAGGGGAATTTCTGCATTTTTGCCTCTAAATAAGTGGAATTTCTGTCTCTTTACCCCAAAACAAAGGGAATTTCTGTCTTTTTTGCCCCAAAATAAGGAAAATTTCTGACTTATTATTCTGAAATAAGTGAAATTTCTGCAATTTTGCCCCTAAATAAGGGAAATTTCTGCTTTTGCCCCCAAATAAAGGGAATTTCAGCCTTTTTACCTCAAAATAAGGGGAATTTCTGCATTTTTGCCCCAAAATATGGGAAATTTCTGCCTTTTTGCCCCAAAATAAGAAAATTTGTGCTTTTTTTTCTGAAATAAGTGAAATTTCTGCAATTTTGCTCTAAAATAATAAAATTCTGAGTTTTGCCCCCATGAAGGAGAATTTCTGTATTTTTGCCCCAATATATAGGGAATTTCTGCCTTTTTGCCCCACAATTAAAGGAATTTCTGCAATTTTGCTCCAAAATACGAGGATTTTCTGCCTTTTTGCCGGAAAATAAGAAGAATGCATATCTTTTTGCCATAAAAAAGGGAAATTTCTTCATTTTTGCTCCAAAATAAGGGGAATTTCTGCTTTTTTGGCTTTAAATAAGTGGAATTTCTGTTTTTTCCCCAGAAACAAAGGGAATTTCTGTTTTTTGCCCCAAAATAAGGACAATTTCTGACTTATTACCCTGAAATAAGTGAAATTTCTGCAATTTTGCCCCAAAATGAGGAAAATTTCTGCCTTTTTGCCCCCAAATAAGGGGAATTTAGCCTTTTTAACTCAAAAAAATAGGAATTTCTGCATTTTTGCCCCACAATATGGGAAATTTCTGCCTTTTTGACCAAAAATAAGAACAATTTCTGCAATTTTGTACCAAAATAAATGAAATTTCTGCTTTTTTGCCCAAAAATAAGAAAATTTCTGCTTTTTTTCTGAAATAAGTAAAATTTCTGCAATTCTGCCCTAAAATAAGTGTAATTTCTGAGTTTTTCCCCAAAATAAGGAGAATTTCTGTCTTTTTGCCCCAACATATAGGGAATTTCTGTCTTTTTTCCCCACAATTAGGGGAATTTCTGCAATTTTCTCCAAAATACGGGGAATTTCTGCCTTTTTGCCCGAAAATAAGAAGAATACATACATTTTGCCATAAAAAAGGGAAATTTCTTCATTTTTGCTCCAAAATAAGGGGAATTTCTGCTTTTTTTGCCTCCAAATAAGTGGAATTTCTGTCTTTTTACCCCAAAACAAAGGGAATTTCTTTCTTTTTAGCCCCAAAATAAGGAAAATTTCTGACTTATTACCCTGAAATAAGTGAAATTTCTGCAATTTGCCCCAAAAAGAGGGAAATTTCTGCCTTTTTGCCCCCAAATAAAGAAAATATCAGCCTTTTTACCTCAAAATAAGAGAAATTTCTGCATTTTACCCCAAAATATGGGAAATTTCTGCCTTTTTGCCCCAAAATAAGCAAAATTTCTGCAATTTTGTACCAAAATAAAAGAAATTTCTGCCTTTTTGCCCAAAAATAAGTGAAATTTATGCTTTTTTTCTGAAATAAGTGAAATTTCTGCAATTTTGCCCCAAAATAAATGAAAATTCTGAGTTTTGCCCCAAAATAAGGGAAATTTCTCGAATTTTGCCCCAAAATAAGTGGAATTTCTGAGTTTTGCCCCAAAATAAGGAGAATTTCTGTTATTTTGACCCAACATATAGGGAATTTCTGCCTTTTTGCCCCACAATTATGGGAATTTCTGCAATTTTGCTCGAAAATACGGGGAATTTCTGCCTTTTTGCCTGAAAACAAGAAGAATGCATAACTTTTTGCCATAAAAAAGGGAAATTTCTTCATTTTTGCTCCAAAATAAGGGGAACTTCTGCTTTTTTTGCCTCTTAATAATTGGAATTTCTGTCTTTTTCCCCCAAAACAAAGGGAATTTCTGTCTTTTTTGCTCCAAAATAAGGAAATTTTCTGACTTATTACCCTGAAGTAAGTGAAATTTCTGCAATTTTGCCCCAAAATAAGGGAAATTTCTGTCTTTTTGCACCCAAATAATGGGAATTTCAGCATTTTTACCTCAAAATAAGGGGAATTTCTGCATTTTTGCCACAAAATATTTGGAATTTCTGCCTTTTTGCTCCAAAATAAGGAAAACTTCTTCCTTTTTTCCTGAAATAAGTGAAATTTCTGCAATTTTGCCCCAAAATAAGTGAAATTTCTGCAATTTTGTCCCAAAATAAGTGAAATTTCTGAAATTTGGCCCAAAATAAGGGAAATTTCTGGAATTTTGCCCCAAAATAAGTGGAATTTCTGAGCTTTGCCCCAAAATGAGGAGAATTTCTGTCTTTTTGCCCTAACATATAGGGAATTTCTGCCTTTTTGCCCCACAATTAGGGGAATTTCTGCAATTTTGCATCAAAATACAGGGAATTTCTGCCTTTTTGCCTGAAAATAAGAAGATGCATACCCTTTTGCCATGAAAAAGGGAAATTTCTTCATTTTTGCTCCAAAATAAGGGGAATTTCTGATTTTTTACCTCTAAATAAGTGGAATTTCTGTCTTTTTCCCCCAAAACAATGGGAATTTCTGTCTTTTTTGCCCCAAAATAAGGAAAATTTCAGACTTATTACCCTGAAATAAGTGAAATTTCTGCAATTTTGCTCCAAAATAATTGAAATTTCTGAGTTTTGCCCCAAAATAAGGGAAATTTCTGCCTTTTTGCCCCCAAATAAGGGCAATTTCAGCATTTTTACTTCAAAATAAGGGGAATTTCTGCATTTTTGCCCCAAAATATGGGAAATTTCTGCCTTATTGCCCATAATAAGAAAAATTTCTGCAATTTTGTACCAAAATAAAAGAAATTTCTGCCTTTTTGCCCCAAAATAAGAAAATTTCTGTTTTTTTTCTGAAATAAGTGAAATTTCTGCAATTTTGCCCCAAAATAAGTGAAATTTCTGAGTTTTGCCCCAAAATAAGGAGAATTTCTGTGTTTTTGCCCCAACATATTGGGCATTTCTGCCTTTTTGCCCCACAATAAGGGAAATTTCTGCAATTTTGCTCCAAAAAACGGGGAATTTCTGCCTTTTTGCCCGAAAACAAGCAGAATGCATACCTTTTTGCCATAAAAAAGGGAAATTTCTTTATTTTTGCTCCAAAATAAGGGGAATTTCTGCTTTTTTGCTTGTAAATAAGTATAATTTCTGTTTTTTTTCCCCCAGAACGAAGGGAATTTCTGTCTTTTTTGCCCCAAAATAAGGAAAATTTCTGACTTATTACCCTGAAATAAGTGAAATTTCTGCAATTTTGCCCCTAAATAAGGGAAATTTCTGCCTTTTTGCCAACAAATAAAGGGAATTTCAGCCTTTTTACCTCAAAATAAGGAGAATTTCTTCATTTTTGTTCCAAAATATGGGGAATTTCTGCCTTTTTGCCCAAAAATAAGAAAAATTTCTGCAATTTTGTACCAAAATGAAAGAAATTTCTGCCTTTTTGCCCCAAAATAAGTAAAATTTCTGCTTTTTTTCTGAAATAAGTGAAATTTCTGCAATTTTGCCCCAAAATAAGTGAAAATTCTGAGTTTTGCCCCAAAATAAGGAGAATTTCTGTATTTTTGCCCTAATGTATAGGGAATTTCTGCCTTTTTGTCCCACAATTAAAGGAATTTCTGCAATTTTGATTAAAATACGGGGAATTTTTGCCTTTTTGCCCGAAAATAAGAAAAATGCATACCTTTTTGCCATAAAAAAGGAAAATTTCTTCATTTTTGCTCCAAAATAAGGGGAATTTCTGCTTTTTTGCCACTAAATAAGTGGAATTTCTGTCTTTTTCCCCCAAAACAAAGGGAATTTCTGTCTTTTTTGCCCCAATATAAGGAAAATTTCTGACTTATTCCCTGAAATAAGTGAAATTTCTGCAATTTTGCCCCAAAATGAGGAAAATTTTTGCCTTTTTGCCCCCAAATAAAAGAAATTTCAGCCTTTTTACCACAAAATAATGGGAATTTCTGCATTTTTGCCTCAAAATATGGGAAATTTCTGCGTTTTTGCCCCAAAATAAGAACAATTTCTACAATTTTGTACCAAAATAAAAGAAATTTCTGCCTTTTTGCCCCAAAAAAGAAAAGTTCTGCTTTTTTTTACTGACATAAGTGAAATTTGTGCAATTTTGCCCCAAAATAAGTGAAATTTCTGCAATTTCGCCTCAAAATAAGAGAAATTTCTGGAATTTTGCCCCAAAATAAGTGGAATTTCTGAGTTTTGCCCCAAAATAAAGAGAATTTCTGTCTTTTTGCCCCAACATATAGGGAATTTCTGCCTTTTTGCTCCACAATTAGGGGAATTTCTGCAATTTTGCTTTAAAACAGGGGGAATTTCTGCCTTTTTGCCCGAAAACAAGAAGAATGCATACCTTTTTGCCATAAAAAAAGAAATTTCTTCATTTTTGCTCCAAAATAAGGGGAATTTCTGCTTTTTTGGCTCTTAATAAGTGGAATTTCTGTTTTTTCCCCCAAAACAAAGGGATTTCCTGTCTTTTTTGCCCCAAAATAAGGAAAATTTCTGACTTATTACCTTGAAGTTAGTGAAATTTCTACAATTTTGCCCAAAAATTAGGGAAATTTCTGCCTTTTTGCCCCCCAAAAAGGGGAATTTCAGCCTTTTTACCTCAAAATAAGGGGAATTTCTGCATTTTTGCCACAAAATATTTGGAATTTCTGCCTTTTTCCCCAAAATAAGGAAAACTTCTGCCTTTTTTCCTGAAATAAGTGAAATTTCTGCAATTTTGAATTAAAATAAGTGAAATTTCTGGAATTTTGCCCCAAAATAAGTGAAATTTCTGCAATTTTGCCCCAAAATAAGGGAAATTTCTGGAATTTTGCCTTAAAACAAGTGGAATTTCTGAGTTTTGCCCCAAAATAAGGAGAATTTCTGTCTTTTTGCCCTAACATATAGGGAATTTCTGCCTTTTTGCCCCACAATTAGGGGAATTTCTGCAATTTTGCTTCAAAAACAGGGAATTTCTGCCTTTTTGCCCGAAAATAAGAAGATGCATACCTTTTTGCCATAAAAAAGGGAAATTTCTTCAGTTTTCTTTAAAATAAGGGGAATTTCTGATTTTTTTGCCTCTAAATAAGTGGAATTTCTGTCTTTTTCCCCCAAAACAAAGGTTATTTCTGTCTTTTTTTGCCCCAAAATAAGGAAAATTTCAGACTTATTTCCCTGAAATAAGTGAAATTTCTGCAATTTTGCCCCAAAATAATTGAAATTTCTGAGTTTTGCCCCAAAATAAGGGGAATTTCTGCCCTTTTGCACACAAATAAGGGGAATTTCAGCTTTTTTACCTCAAAATAAGGAGAATTTCTGCATTTTTGCCCCAAAATATGGGAAATTTCTGCCTTTTTGCCCTAAAATAAGAACAAATTCTGAAATTTTGTACCTAAATAAAAGAAATTTTTGACTTTTTGCCCCCAAAAAGAAAATTTCTCCTTTTTTTTTCTGAAATAAGTGAAATTTCTTCAATTTTGCCCCAAAATATGTCATATTTTTGCAATTTTGCCCCAAAATAAGTGAAATTTCTGAGTTTTGTCCCATAATAAAAAGAATTTCTGTCTTTTTGCCCCAACATATAGGGAATTTCTGCCTTTTTGCCCCACAATTAGGGGAATTTCTGCAATTTTGCTCCAAAATACGGGGAATTTCTGCCTTATTGCCCGAACATAAGAAGAATGCATACCTTTTTGCCATAAAAAAGGGAAATTTCTTCATTATTGCTCCAAAATAAGGGGAATTTCTGCTTTTTTGCCTCTTAATAAGTGGAATTTCTGTCTTTTTCCCCCAATACAAAGGGAATTTCTGTCTTTTTTGCCACAAAATAAGGAAAATTTCTGACTTGTTACCCAGAAGTAAGTGAAATTTCTGCAATTTTGCCCCAAAATAAGGGAAATTTCTGTCTTTTTTCCCTGAAATAAGGGGAATTTCAGCCCTTTTACCTCAAAATAATGGGAATTTCTGCCTTTTTGCCCCAAAATAAGGAAAACTTCTTCCTTTTTTCTGAAATAAGTGAAATTTCTGCAATTTTGCCTTAAAATAAAAGAAATTTCTGCAATTTTTCCCCATAATAAAGGAATTTTCTGCAATTTTGCCCCAAAATAAAGGGAATTTCTGTTTTTTGTCCCCAAATAACGGAAATTTCTGCAAATTTTCCCCTAAAATAAGGAAAATTTCTGCCTTTTGCCCCCAAATAAAGGGAATTTCTGTTTTTTGCCCCAAAATAAAGAAAATTACTGCATGTTTTACCCCAAATTAGGTGAATTTCTGCAATTTTGCTCCAAAATACGGGGATTTTTTGCCTATTTCGCTGAAAATAAAGGGAATTTCTGCCATTTTGCCGCGAAATAAGTGAAATTTCTGCAGTTTTACCCCAAAATAAGGGGAAGTTCTGCGTTTTTGCCCAAAAATTAGGGGAATTTCTGCAATTTTGCTCCAAAATACGGGGAATTTCTGCCTTTTTCCCCCAATAATAAAGGGAATGTATATCTTTTTGCCATAAAAAAGCGAAATTTCTTCATTTTTACCCCAAAATAAGGGAATTTTCCGCCTTTTTGACTCAAAAGAAGTGCAATTTCTCCCTTTTCCCCAAAATAAACCAAATTTCTGTCTTTTT
Organism: Micromys minutus; assembly: GCF_963924665.1. Taxonomy (NCBI): domain Eukaryota; kingdom Metazoa; phylum Chordata; class Mammalia; order Rodentia; family Muridae; genus Micromys; species Micromys minutus. The sequence continues at coordinate 110,208 of NW_027667414.1, read as the reverse complement.
GCCCCAAAATAATGAGAATTTCTGACTTTTTGCCCTGATATAAGTTAAATTTCTAAAATTTTTCTTCAAAATAAGGGAAATGTCTGCTTTTTGCCCCAAAATAAGGGGAATTTTTGCCTTTTTGCCACAAAATAAGGAAAATTTCAGAATTTTTACCTCAAAATAAGGGGAATTTCTGCATTTTTGCCCCTAAATATGGAAAATTTCTGCCTTTTTGCCCAAAATAAGAAAAATTTCTGCAATTTTGTACCAAAATAAAAGAAATTTTTGACTTTTTGCCCCAAAATAAGAAAATTTCTACTTTTTTCCCTGAAATAAGTGAAATTTCTGCAATTTTGCCCCAAAATAAGTAAAATTTCTGCAATTTTGCCCCCAAATAAGGGAAATTTCTGGAATTTTGCCCCAAAATAAGTGGAATTTCTGAGTTTTGCCCCAAATAAGGAGACTCTGTCTTTTTGCCCCAACATATAGGGAATTTCTGACTTTTTGCCCCACAATTAAGGGAATTTCTGCAATTTTGCTCCAAAATACGGGGAATTTCTGCCTTTTTGCCCGAAAATAAGAAGAATGCATAGCTTTTTGCCACAAAAAAGGGAAATTTCTTCATTTTTGCTCCAAAATAAGGGGAATCTCTGCTTTTTTGCCTCTAAATAAGTGGAATTTCTGTATTTTTCCCCCAAAACAAAGGGAATTTCTGTCTTTTTGCACCAAAATAAAGATAATTTCTGACTTATTATTCTGAAATAATTGAAATTTCTGCAATTTTGCCCCAAAATAAAGGAAATTTCTGCCTTTTTGCCCCCAAATAAGGAAAATTTCAGCCTTTTTACCTCAAAAATAGGGGAATTTCTGCATCTTTGCCCCAAAATATGGGAAATGTTTGCCTTTTTGCCCCAAAATAAGGAAAATTTCTGCAATTTTGTACCAAAATAAAAGAAATATCTGCCCTTTTGCCCCAAAATTAGAAAATTTCTGCTTTTTTTCGGAAATAAGTGAAATTTTTGCAATTTTGCCCCAAAATAATTGAAATTTCTAAGTTTTGCCCCAAAATAAGGGAAATTTCTGCCTTTTTGCCCCCAAATAAGGGGAAGTTCAGCATTTTTACCTTAAAATAAGAGGTATTTCTGCATTTTTGCCCCAAAATATGAGAAATTTCTGCCTTTTTCCCAAAAAAAGAAAAATTTCTGCAATTTTGTATCAAAATAAAAGAAATTTCTGCCTTTTTGCCCCAAATTAAGAAAATTTTTGCTTTTTTTTCTGAAATAAGTGAAATTTCTTCAATTTTGCCCCAGAATAAGTGAAATTTCTGAGTTTTGCCCCAAAATAAGGAGAATTTCTGTCTTTTTGCCCCAACATATAGGGAATTTCTGTCTTTTTGCCCCAGAATTAGGGGAATTTCTGCAATTTTCTCCAAAATACGGAGAATTTCTGCCTTTTTGCCCGAAAATAAGAAGAATACATACCTTTTTGCCATAAAAAAGGGAAATTTCTTCATTTTTGCTCCAAAATAAGAAGAATTTCTGCTTTTTTTGCCTCCAAATAAGTGGAATTTCTGTCTTTTTACCCCAAAACAAAGGGAATTTCTTTCTTTTTAGCCCCAAAAGAAGGAAAATTTCTGACTTATTACCCTGAAATAAGAGAAATTTCTGCAATTTTGCCCCAAAATGAGGGAAATTTCTGACTTTTTGCCCCCAAATAAAGAAAATATCAGCCTTTTTACCTCAAAATAAGAGAAATTTCTGCATTTTACCCCAAAATATGGGAAATTTCTGCCTTTTTGCCCCAAAATAAGCAAAATTTCTGCAATTTTGTACCAAAATAAAAGAAATTTCTGCCTTTTTGCCCAAAAATAAGTGAAATTTCTGCTTTTTTTTCTGAAATAAGTGAAATTTCTGCAATTTTGCCCCAAAATAAATGAAAATTCTGAGTTTTTCCCCAAAATAAGGGAAATTTCTCGAATTTTGCCCCAAAATAAGTGGAATTTCTGAGTTTTGCCCCAAAATAAGGAGAATTTCTGTTATTTTGACCCAACATATAGGGAATTTCTGCCTTTTTGCCCCACAATTATGGGAATTTCTGCAATTTTGCTCGAAAATACGGGGAATTTCTGCCTTTTTGCCTGAAAACAAGAAGAATGCATAACTTTTTGCCATAAAAAAGGGAAATTTCTTCATTTTTGCTCCAAAATAAGGGGAACTTCTGCTTTTTTTGCCTGTTAATAATTGGAATTTCTGTCTTTTTCCCCCAAAACAAAGGGAATTTCTGTCTTTTTTGCTCCAAAATAAGGAAATTTTCTGACTTATTACCCTGAAGTAAGTGAAATTTCTGCAATTTTGCCCCAAAATAAGGGAAATTTCTGCCTTTTTGCGCCCAAATAAGGGGAATTTCAGCATTTTTACCTCAAAATAAGGGGAATTTCTGCATTTTTGCCACAAAATATTTGGAATTTCTGCCTTTTTGCTCCAAAATAAGGAAAACTTCTGCCTTTTTTCCTGAAATAAGTGAAATTTCTGCAATTTTGCCCCAAAATAAGTGAAATTTCTGCAATTTTGTCCCAAAATAAGTGAAATTTCTGCAATTTTGCCCAAAATAAGGGAAATTTCTGGAATTTTGCCCCAAAATAAGTGGAATTTCTGAGTTTTGCCCCAAAATGAGGAGAATTTCTGTCTTTTTGCCCTAACATATAGGGAATTTCTGCCTTTTTGCCCCACAATTAGGGGAATTTCTGCAATTTTGCATCAAAATACAGGGAATTTCTGCCTTTTTGCCTGAAAATAAGAAGATGCATACCTTTTTGCCATGATAAAGGGAAATTTCTTCATTTTTGCTCCAAAATAAGGGGAATTTCTGATTTTTTGCCTCTAAATAAGTGGAATTTCTGTCTTTTCCCCCCAAAACAAAGGGAATTTCTGTCTTTTTTGCCCCAAAATAAGGAAAATTTCAGACTTATTACCCTGAAATAAGTGAAATTTCTGCAATTTTGCCCCAAAATAAGTGAAATTTCTGAGTTTTGCCCCAAAATAAGGAGAATTTCTGTGTTTTTGCCCCAACATATTGGGCATTTCTGCCTTTTTGCCCCACAATAAGGGAAATTTCTGCAATTTTGCTCCAAAAAACGGGGAATTTCTGCCTTTTTGCCCGAAAACAAGAGGAATGCATACCTTTTTGCCATAAAAAAGGGAAATTTCTTTATTTTTGCTCCAAAATAAGGGGAATTTCTGCTTTTTTGCTTGTAAATAAGTGGAATTTCTGTTTTTTTTCCCCCAGAACGAAGGGAATTTCTGTCTTTTTTGCCCCAAAATAAGGAAAATTTCTGACTTATTACCCTGAAATAAGTGAAATTTCTGCAATTTTGCCCCTAAATAAGGGAAATTTCTGCCTTTTTGCCAACAAATAAAGGGAATTTCAGCCTTTTTACCTCAAAATAAGGAGAATTTCTTCATTTTTGTTCCAAAATATGGGGAATTTCTGCCTTTTTGCCCAAAAATAAGAAAAATTTCTGCAATTTTGTACCAAAATGAAAGAAATTTCTGCCTTTTTGCCCCAAAATAAGTGAAATTTCTGCTTTTTTTCTGAAATAAGTGAAATTTCTGCAATTTTGCCCCAAAATAAGTGAAAATTCTGAGTTTTGCCCCAAAATAAGGAGAATTTCTGTATTTTTGCCCTAATGAATAGGGAATTTCTGCCTTTTTGCCCCACAATTAGGGGAATTTCTGCAATTTTCTCCAAAATACGGGGAATTTCTGCCTTTTTGCCCGAAAATAAGAAAAATGCATACCTTTTTGCCATAAAAAAGGAAAATTTCTTCATTTTTGCTCCAAAATAAGGGGAATTTCTGCTTTTTTGCCTCTAAATAAGTGGAATTTCTGTCTTTTTCCCCCAAAACAAAGGGAATTTCTGTCTTTTTTGCCCCAATATAAGGAAAATTTCTGACTTATTCCCTGAAATAAGTGAAATTTCTGCAATTTTGCCCCAAAATGAGGAAAATTTTTGCCTTTTTGCCCCCAAATAAAAGTAATTTCAGCCTTTTTACCACAAAATAATGGGAATTTCTGCATTTTTGCCTCAAAATATGGGAAATTTCTGCGTTTTTGCCCCAAAATAAGAACAATTTCTACAATTTTGTACCAAAATAAAAGAAATTTCTGCCTTTTTGCCCCAAAAAAGAAAAGTTCTGCTTTTTTTTACTGACATAAGTGAAATTTGTGCAATTTTGCCCCAAAATAAGTGAAATTTCTGCAATTTCGCCTCAAAATAAGAGAAATTTCTGGAATTTTGCCCCAAAATAAGTGGAATTTCTGAGTTTTGCCCCAAAATAAAGAGAATTTCTGTATTTTTGCCCCAACATATAGGGAATTTCTGCCTTTTTGCTCCACAATTAGGGGAATTTCTGCAATTTTGCTTTAAAACAGGGGGAATTTCTGCCTTTTTGCCCGAAAACAAGAAGAATGCATACCTTTTTGCCATAAAAAAAAGAAATTTCTTCATTTTTGCTCCAAAATAAGGGGAATTTCTGCTTTTTTGGCTCTTAATAAGTGGAATTTCTGTTTTTTCCCCCAAAACAAAGGGATTTCCTGTCTTTTTTGCCCCAAAATAAGGAAAATTTCTGACTTATTACCTTGAAGTAAGTGAAATTTCTACAATTTTGCCCAAAAATTAGGGAAATTTCTGCCTTTTTGCACCCAAAAAAGGGGAATTTCAGCCTTTTTACCTCAAAATAAGGGGAATTTCTGCATTTTTGCCACAAAATATTTGGAATTTCTGCCTTTTTGCTCCAAAATAAGGAAAACTTCTGCCTTTTTTTCCTGAAATAAGTGAAATTTCTGCAATTTTGCCTTAAAATAAGTGAAATTTCTGCAATTTTGCCCCAAAATAAGTGAAATTTCTGCAATTTTGCCCCAAAATAAGGGAAATTTCTGGAATTTTGCCTTAAAACAAGTGGAATTTCTGAGTTTTGCCCCAAAATAAGGAGAATTTCTGTCTTTTTGCCCTAACATATAGGGAATTTCTGTCTTTTTGCCCCACAATTAGGGGAATTTCTGCAATTTTGCTTCAAAAACAGGGAATTTCTGCCTTTTTGCCCGAAAATAAGAAGATGCATAACTTTTTGCCATAAAAAAGGGAAATTTCTTCAGTTTTCTCCAAAATAAGGGGAATTTCTGATTTTTTTGCCTCTAAATAAGTGGAATTTCTGTCTTTTTCCCCCAAAACAAAGGTTATTTCTGTCTTTTTTTGCCCCAAAATAAGGAAAATTTCAGACTTATTTCCCTGAAATAAGTGAAATTCTGCAATTTTGCCCCAAAATAATTGAAATTTCTGAGTTTTGCCCCAAAATACGGGGAATTTCTGCCCTTTTACACACAAATAAGGGGAATTTCAGCTTTTTTACCTCAAAATAAGGGGAATTTCTGCAATTTTGCCCCAAAATAATTGAAATTTCTAAGTTTTGCCCCAAAATAAGGGAAATTTCTGCCTTTTTGCCCCCAAATAAGGGGAAGTTCAGCATTTTTACCTTAAAATAAGAGGTATTTCTGCATTTTTGCCCCAAAATATGAGAAATTTCTGCCTTTTTCCCAAAAAAAGAAAAATTTCTGCAATTTTGTATCAAAATAAAAGAAATTTCTGCCTTTTTGCCCCAAATTAAGAAAATTTTTGCTTTTTTTTCTGAAATAAGTGAAATTTCTTCAATTTTGCCCCAGAATAAGTGAAATTTCTGAGTTTTGCCCCAAAATAAGGAGAATTTCTGTCTTTTTGCCCCAACATATAGGGAATTTCTGTCTTTTTGCCCCAGAATTAGGGGAATTTCTGCAATTTTCTCCAAAATACGGAGAATTTCTGCCTTTTTGCCCGAAAATAAGAAGAATACATACCTTTTTGCCATAAAAAAGGGAAATTTCTTCATTTTTGCTCCAAAATAAGAAGAATTTCTGCTTTTTTTGCCTCCAAATAAGTGGAATTTCTGTCTTTTTACCCCAAAACAAAGGGAATTTCTTTCTTTTTAGCCCCAAAAGAAGGAAAATTTCTGACTTATTACCCTGAAATAAGAGAAATTTCTGCAATTTTGCCCCAAAATGAGGGAAATTTCTGACTTTTTGCCCCCAAATAAAGAAAATATCAGCCTTTTTACCTCAAAATAAGAGAAATTTCTGCATTTTACCCCAAAATATGGGAAATTTCTGCCTTTTTGCCCCAAAATAAGCAAAATTTCTGCAATTTTGTACCAAAATAAAAGAAATTTCTGCCTTTTTGCCCAAAAATAAGTGAAATTTCTGCTTTTTTTTCTGAAATAAGTGAAATTTCTGCAATTTTGCCCCAAAATAAATGAAAATTCTGAGTTTTTCCCCAAAATAAGGGAAATTTCTCGAATTTTGCCCCAAAATAAGTGGAATTTCTGAGTTTTGCCCCAAAATAAGGAGAATTTCTGTTATTTTGACCCAACATATAGGGAATTTCTGCCTTTTTGCCCCACAATTATGGGAATTTCTGCAATTTTGCTCGAAAATACGGGGAATTTCTGCCTTTTTGCCTGAAAACAAGAAGAATGCATAACTTTTTGCCATAAAAAAGGGAAATTTCTTCATTTTTGCTCCAAAATAAGGGGAACTTCTGCTTTTTTTGCCTCTTAATAATTGGAATTTCTGTCTTTTTCCCCCAAAACAAAAGGAATTTCTGTCTTTTTTGCTCCAAAATAAGGAAATTTTCTGACTTATTACCCTGAAGTAAGTGAAATTTCTGCAATTTTGCCCCAAAATAAGGGAAATTTCTGCCTTTTTGCGCCCAAATAAGGGGAATTTCAGCATTTTTACCTCAAAATAAGGGGAATTTCTGCATTTTTGCCACAAAATATTTGGAATTTCTGCCTTTTTGCTCCAAAATAAGGAAAACTTCTGCCTTTTTTCCTGAAATAAGTGAAATTTCTGCAATTTTGCCCCAAAATAAGTGAAATTTCTGCAATTTTGTCCCAAAATAAGTGAAATTTCTGCAATTTTGCCCAAAATAAGGGAAATTTCTGGAATTTTGCCCCAAAATAAGTGGAATTTCTGAGTTTTGCCCCAAAATGAGGAGAATTTCTGTCTTTTTGCCCTAACATATAGGGAATTTCTGCCTTTTTGCCCCACAATTAGGGGAATTTCTGCAATTTTGCATCAAAATACAGGGAATTTCTGCCTTTTTGCCTGAAAATAAGAAGATGCATACCTTTTTGCCATGATAAAGGGAAATTTCTTCATTTTTGCTCCAAAATAAGGGGAATTTCTGATTTTTTGCCTCTAAATAAGTGGAATTTCTGTCTTTTCCCCCCAAAACAAAGGGAATTTCTGTCTTTTTTGCCCCAAAATAAGGAAAATTTCAGACTTATTACCCTGAAATAAGTGAAATTTCTGCAATTTTGCTCCAAAATAATTGAAATTTCTGAGTTTTGCCCCAAAATAAGGGAAATTTCTGCCTTTTTGCCCCCAAATAAGGGGAATTTCAGCATTTTTACTTCAAAATAAGGGGAATTTCTGCATTTTTGCCCCAAAATATGGGAAATTTCAGCCTTATTGCCCATAATAAGAAAAATTTCTGCAATTTTGTACCAAAATAAAAGAAATTTCTGCCTTTTTGCCCCAAAATAAGAAAATTTCTGTTTTTTTTCTGAAATAAGTGAAATTTCTGCAATTTTGCCCCAAAATAAGTGAAATTTCTGAGTTTTGCCCCAAAATAAGGAGAATTTCTGTGTTTTTGCCCCAACATATTGGGCATTTCTGCCTTTTTGCCCCACAATAAGGGAAATTTCTGCAATTTTGCTCCAAAAAACGGGGAATTTCTGCCTTTTTGCCCGAAAACAAGAGGAATGCATACCTTTTTGCCATAAAAAAGGGAAATTTCTTTATTTTTGCTCCAAAATAAGGGGAATTTCTGCTTTTTTGCTTGTAAATAAGTGGAATTTCTGTTTTTTTTCCCCCAGAACGAAGGGAATTTCTGTCTTTTTTGCCCCAAAATAAGGAAAATTTCTGACTTATTACCCTGAAATAAGTGAAATTTCTGCAATTTTGCCCCTAAATAAGGGAAATTTCTGCCTTTTTGCCAACAAATAAAGGGAATTTCAGCCTTTTTACCTCAAAATAAGGAGAATTTCTTCATTTTTGTTCCAAAATATGGGGAATTTCTGCCTTTTTGCCCAAAAATAAGAAAAATTTCTGCAATTTTGTACCAAAATGAAAGAAATTTCTGCCTTTTTGCCCCAAAATAAGTGAAATTTCTGCTTTTTTTCTGAAATAAGTGAAATTTCTGCAATTTTGCCCCAAAATAAGTGAAAATTCTGAGTTTTGCCCCAAAATAAGGAGAATTTCTGTATTTTTGCCCTAATGAATAGGGAATTTCTGCCTTTTTGCCCCACAATTAGGGGAATTTCTGCAATTTTCTCCAAAATACGGGGAATTTCTGCCTTTTTGCCCGAAAATAAGAAAAATGCATACCTTTTTGCCATAAAAAAGGAAAATTTCTTCATTTTTGCTCCAAAATAAGGGGAATTTCTGCTTTTTTGCCTCTAAATAAGTGGAATTTCTGTCTTTTTCCCCCAAAACAAAGGGAATTTCTGTCTTTTTTGCCCCAATATAAGGAAAATTTCTGACTTATTCCCTGAAATAAGTGAAATTTCTGCAATTTTGCCCCAAAATGAGGAAAATTTTTGCCTTTTTGCCCCCAAATAAAAGTAATTTCAGCCTTTTTACCACAAAATAATGGGAATTTCTGCATTTTTGCCTCAAAATATGGGAAATTTCTGCGTTTTTGCCCCAAAATAAGAACAATTTCTACAATTTTGTACCAAAATAAAAGAAATTTCTGCCTTTTTGCCCCAAAAAAGAAAAGTTCTGCTTTTTTTTACTGACATAAGTGAAATTTGTGCAATTTTGCCCCAAAATAAGTGAAATTTCTGCAATTTCGCCTCAAAATAAGAGAAATTTCTGGAATTTTGCCCCAAAATAAGTGGAATTTCTGAGTTTTGCCCCAAAATAAAGAGAATTTCTGTATTTTTGCCCCAACATATAGGGAATTTCTGCCTTTTTGCTCCACAATTAGGGGAATTTCTGCAATTTTGCTTTAAAACAGGGGGAATTTCTGCCTTTTTGCCCGAAAACAAGAAGAATGCATACCTTTTTGCCATAAAAAAAAGAAATTTCTTCATTTTTGCTCCAAAATAAGGGGAATTTCTGCTTTTTTGGCTCTTAATAAGTGGAATTTCTGTTTTTTCCCCCAAAACAAAGGGATTTCCTGTCTTTTTTGCCCCAAAATAAGGAAAATTTCTGACTTATTACCTTGAAGTAAGTGAAATTTCTACAATTTTGCCCAAAAATTAGGGAAATTTCTGCCTTTTTGCACCCAAAAAAGGGGAATTTCAGCCTTTTTACCTCAAAATAAGGGGAATTTCTGCATTTTTGCCACAAAATATTTGGAATTTCTGCCTTTTTGCTCCAAAATAAGGAAAACTTCTGCCTTTTTTTCCTGAAATAAGTGAAATTTCTGCAATTTTGCCTTAAAATAAGTGAAATTTCTGCAATTTTGCCCCAAAATAAGTGAAATTTCTGCAATTTTGCCCCAAAATAAGGGAAATTTCTGGAATTTTGCCTTAAAACAAGTGGAATTTCTGAGTTTTGCCCCAAAATAAGGAGAATTTCTGTCTTTTTGCCCTAACATATAGGGAATTTCTGTCTTTTTGCCCCACAATTAGGGGAATTTCTGCAATTTTGCTTCAAAAACAGGGAATTTCTGCCTTTTTGCCCGAAAATAAGAAGATGCATAACTTTTTGCCATAAAAAAGGGAAATTTCTTCAGTTTTCTCCAAAATAAGGGGAATTTCTGATTTTTTTGCCTCTAAATAAGTGGAATTTCTGTCTTTTTCCCCCAAAACAAAGGTTATTTCTGTCTTTTTTTGCCCCAAAATAAGGAAAATTTCAGACTTATTTCCCTGAAATAAGTGAAATTCTGCAATTTTGCCCCAAAATAATTGAAATTTCTGAGTTTTGCCCCAAAATACGGGGAATTTCTGCCCTTTTACACACAAATAAGGGGAATTTCAGCTTTTTTACCTCAAAATAAGGGGAATTTCTGCATTTTTGCCCCAAAATATGGGAAATTTCTGCCTTTTTGCCCCAAAATAAGAACAAATTCTGAAATTTTGTACCTAAATAAAAGAAATTTTTGACTTTTTGCCCCCAAAAAGAAAATTTCTCTTTTTTTTCTGAAATAAGTGAAATTTCTGCAATTTTGCCTCAAAATATGTTATATTTCTGCAATTTTGCCCCAAAATAAGTGAAATTTCTGAGTTTTGTCCCATAATAAAAAGAATTTCTGTCTTTTTGCCCCAACATATAGGGAATTTCTGCCTTTTTGCCCCACAATTAGGGGAATTTCTGCAATTTTGCTCCAAAATACGGGGAATTTCTGCCTTATTGCCCGAAAATAAGAAGAATGCATACCTTTTTGCCATAAAAAAGGGAAATTTCTTCATTTTTGCTCCAAAATAAGGGGAATTTCTGGTTTTTTGCCTCTTAATAAGTGGAATTTCTGTCTTTTTCCCCCAATACAAAGGGAATTTCTGTCTTTTTTGCCCCAAAATAAGGAAAATTTCTGACTTATTTCCCTGAAGTAAGTGAAATTTCTGCAATTTTGCCCCAAAATAAGGGAAATTTCTGTCTTTTTTCCCTGAAATAAGGGGAATTTCAGCCCTTTTACCTCAAAATAATGGGAATTTCTGCCTTTTTGCCCCAAAATAAGGAAAACTTCTTCCTTTTTTCTGAAATAAGTGAAATTTCTGCAATTTTGCCTTAAAATAAAAGAAATTTCTGCAATTTTTCCCCATAATAAAGGAATTTTCTGCAATTTTGCCCCAAAATAAAGGGAATTTCTGTTTTTTGTCCCCAAATAACGGAAATTTCTGCAAATTTTCCCCTAAAATAAGGAAAATTTCTGCCTTTTGCCCCCAAATAAAGGGAATTTCTGTTTTTTGCCCCAAAATAAAGAAAATTACTGCATGTTTTACTCCAAATTAGGTGAATTTCTGCAATTTTGCTCCAAAATACGGGGATTTTTTGCCTATTTCGCCGAAAATAAAGGGAATTTCTGCCATTTTGCCGCGAAATAAGTGAAATTTCTGCAGTTTTACCCCAAAATAAGGGGAAGTTCTGCGTTTTTGCCCAAAAATTAGGGGAATTTCTGCAATTTTGCTCCAAAATACGGGGAATTTCTGCCTTTTTCCCCCAATAATAAAGGGAATGTATATCTTTTTGCCATAAAAAAGCGAAATTTCTTCATTTTTACCCCAAAATAAGAGAATTTTCCACCTTTTTGACTCAAAAGAAGTGCAATTTCTCCCTTTTCCCCAAAAATAAACCAAATTTCTGTCTTTTTGCCCCAAAATAAGGAGAATTTCTGACTTTTTGCCCTGATATAAGTTAAATTTCTAAAATTTTTCTTCAAAATAAGGGAAATGTCTGCTTTTTGCCCCAAAATAAGGGGAATTTTTGCCTTTTTGCCACAAAATAAGGAAAATTTCAGAATTTTTACCTCAAAATAAGGGGAATTTCTGCATTTTTGCCCCTAAATATGGAAAATTTCTGCCTTTTTGCCCAAAATAAGAAAAATTTCTGCAATTTTGTACCAAAATAAAAGAAATTTTTGCCTTTTTGCCCCAAAATAAGAAAATTTCTACTTTTTTCCCTGAAATAAGTGAAATTTCTGCAATTTTGCCCCAAAATAAGTAAAATTTCTGCAATTTTGCCCCCAAATAAGGGAAATTTCTGGAATTTTGCCCCAAAATAAGTGGAATTTCTGAGTTTTGCCCCAAATAAGGAGACTTTCGGTCTTTTTGCCCCAACATATAGGGAATTTCTGACTTTTTGCCCCACAATTAAGGGAATTTCTGCAATTTTGCTCCAAAATACGGGGAATTTCTGCCTTTTTGCCCGAAAATAAGAAGAATGCATAGCTTTTTGCCACATAAAAGGGAAATTTCTTCATTTTTGCTCCAAAATAAGGGGAATTTCTGCTTTTTTGCCTCTAAATAAGTGGAATTTCTGTATTTTTCCCCCAAAACAAAGGGAATTTCTGTTTTTGCACCAAAATAAAGATAATTTCTGACTTATTATTCTGAAATAATTGAAATTTCTGCAATTTTGCCCCAAAATAAAGGAAATTTCTGCCTTTTTGCCCCCAAATAAGGAAAATTTCAGCCTTTTTACCTCAAAAGAAGTGGAATTTCTGCATTTTTGCCCCAAAATATGGGAAATGTTTGCCTTTTTGCCCCAAAATAAGGAAAATTTCTGCAATTTTGTACCAAAATAAAAGAAATATCTGCCCTTTTGCCCCAAAATTAGAAAATTTCTGCTTTTTTTTCGGAAATAAGTGAAATTTTTGCAATTTTGCCCCAAAATAATTGAAATTTCTAAGTTTTGCCCCAAAATAAGGGAAATTTCTGCCTTTTTGCCCCCAAATAAGGGGAAGTTCAGCATTTTTACCTTAAAATAAGAGGTATTTCTGCATTTTTGCCCCAAAATATGATAAAATTCTGCCTTTTTCCCAAAAAAAGAAAAATTTCTGCAATTTTGTATCAAAATAAAAGAAATTTCTGCCTTTTTGCCCCAAATTAAGAAAATTTTTGCTTTTTTTTCTGAAATAAGTGAAATTTCTGCAATTTTGCCCCAGAATAAGTGAAATTTCTGAGTTTTGCCCCAAAATAAGGAGAATTTCTGTCTTTTTGCCCCAACATATAGGGAATTTCTGTCTTTTTGCCCCACAATTAGGGGAATTTCTGCAATTTTCTCCAAAATATGGGGAATTTTTGCTTTTTTGCCCGAAAATAAGAAGAATACATACCTTTTTGCCATAAAAAAGGGAAATTTCTTCATTTTTGCTCCAAAATAAGGGGAATTTCTGCTTTTTTTGCCTCCAAATAAGTGGAATTTCTGTCTTTTTACCCCAAAAAAAAGGGAATTTCTTTCTTTTTAGCCCCAAAATAAGGAAAATTTCTGACTTATTACCCTGAAATAAGTGAAATTTCTGCAATTTTGCCCCAAAATGAGGGAAATTTCTGCCTTTTTGCCCCCAAATAAAGAAAATAGCCTTTTTACCTCAAAATAAGAGAAATTTCTGCATTTTTACCCCAAAATATAAGAAATTTCTGCCTTTTTGCCCCAAAATAAGAAAAATTTCTGCAATTTTGTACCAAAATAAAAGAAATTTCTGCCTTTTTGCCCAAATATAAGTGAAATTTCTGCTTTTTTTTCTGAAATAAGTGAAATTTCTGCAATTTTGCCCCAAAATAAATGAAAATTCTGAGTTTTGCCCCAAAATAAGGGAAATTTCTCGAATTTTGCCCCAAAATAAGTGGAATTTCTGAGTTTTGCCCCAAAATAAGGAGAATTTCTGTTATTTTGACCCAACATATAGGGAATTTCTGCCTTTTTGCCCCACAATTATGGGAATATCTGCAATTTTGCTCGAAAATACGGGGAGTTTCTGCCTTTTTGCCTGAAAACAAGAAGAATGCATAACTTTTTGCCATAAAAAAGGGAAATTTCTTCATTTTTGCTCCAAAATAAGGGGAACTCCTGCTTTTTTTGCCTCTTAATAATTGGAATTTCTGTCTTTTTCCCCCAAAACAAAGGGAATTTCCGTCTTTTTTGCTCCAAAATAAGGAAATTTTCTGACTTATTACCCTGAAGTAAGTGAAATTTCTGCAATTTTGCCCCAAAATAAGGGAAATTTCTGCCTTTTTGCGCCCAAATAAGGGGAATTTCAGCCTTTTTACCTCAAAATAAGGAGAATTTCTGCATTTTTGCTACAAAATATTTAGAATTTCTGCCTTTTTGCTCCAAAATAAGGAAAACTTCTGCCTTTTTTCCTGAAATAAGTGAAATTTCTGCAATTTTGCCCCAAAATAAGTGAAATTTCTGCAATTTTGTCCCAAAATAAGTGAAATTTCTGAAATTTGGCCCAAAATAAGGGAAATTTCTGGAATTTTGCCCCAAAATAAGTGGAATTTCTGAGTTTTTCCCCAAAATGAGGAGAATTTCTGTCTCTTTGCCCTAACATATAGGGAATTTCTTTCTTTTTTCCCCACAATTAGGGGAATTTCTGCAATTTTGTGTCAAAATACAGGGAATTTCTGCCTTTTTGCCCGAAAATAAGAAGATGCATACCTTTTTGCCATAAAAAAGGGAAATTTCTTCATTTTTGCTCCAAAATAAGGGGAATTTCTGATTTTTTGCCTCTAAATAAGTGGAATTTCTGTCTTTTTCCCCCAAAACAAAGGGAATTTTTGTCTTTTTTGCCCCAAAATAAGGAAAATTTCAGACTTATTACCCTGAAATAAGTGAAATTTCTGCAATTTTGCTCCAAAATAATTGAAATTTCTGAGTTTTGCCACAAAATAAGGGGAATTTCTGCCTTTTTGCCCCCAAATAAGGGGAATTTCAGCATTTTTACTTCAAAATAAGAAGAATTTCTGCATTTTTGCCCCAAAATATGGGAAATTTCTGCCTTATTGCCCATAATAAGAAAAATTTCTGCAATTTTGTACCAAAATAAAAGAAATTTCTGCCTTTTTGCCCCAAAATAAGAAAATTTCTGTTTTTTTTCTGAAATAAGTGAAATTTCTGCAATTTTGCCCCAAAATAAGTGAAATTTCTGAGTTTTGCCCCAAAATAAGGAGAATTTCTGTCTTTTTGCCCCAACATATAGGGCATTTCTGCCTTTTTGCCCCACAATTATGGGAATATCTGCAATTTTGCTCCAAAAAACGGGGAATTTCTGCCTTTTTGCCCTAAAACAAGAAGAATGCATACCTTTTTGCCTTAAAAAAGGGAAATTTCTTTATTTTTGCTCCAAAATAAGGAGAATTTCTGCTTTTTTGCTTGTAAATAAGTGGAATTTCTGTTTTTTTCCCCCAAAACGAAGGGAATTTCTGTCTTTTTTGCCCCAAAATAAGGAAAATTTCTGACTTATTACCCTGAAATAAGTGAAATTTCTGCAATTTTGCCCCTAAATAAGGGAAATTTCTGCCTTTTTGCCCACAAATAAAGGGAATTTCAGCCTTTTTACCTCAAAATAAGGGGAATTTCTTCATTTTTGTTCCAAAATATGGGAAATTTCTGCCTTTTTGCCCCAAAATAAGAAAAATTTCTGCAATTTTGTACCAAAATGAAAGAAATTTCTGCCTTTTTGCCCCAAAATAAGTGAAATTTCTGCTTTTTTTACTGAAATAAGTTAAATTTCTGCAATATTGAACCAAAATAAGTGAAAATTCTGAGTTTTGCCCCAAAATAAAGTGAATTTCTGTATTTTTGCCCTAATGTATAGGGAATTTCTGCCTTTTTGTCCCACAATTAAAGTAATTTCTGCCATTTTGCTCAAAATACAAGGAATTTCTGCCTTTTTGCCCGAAAATAAGAAAAATGCATACCTTTATGCCATAAAAAAGGAAAATTTCTTCATTTTTGCTCCAAAATAAGGGGAATTTCTGCTTTTCTGCCTCTAAATAAGTGGAATTTTTGTCTTTTTCCCCCAAAACAAAGGGAATTCCTGTCTTTTTTGCCCAAAAATAAGAAAAATTTCTGACTTATTACCCTGAAATAAGTCACATTTCGGCAATTTTTCCCCAAAATGAGGGAAAATTCTGCCTTTTTGCCCCCAAATAAGAAAATATCAGCCTTTTTACCTTAAAATAAGGGAAATTTCTGCATTTTTGCCCCAAAATATGGGAAATTTCTGCCCTTTTGCCCCAAAATAAGAACAAATTCTGCAATTTTGTACCTAAATAAAAGAAATTTCTGACTTTTTGCCTCAAAAAAGAAAATTTCTGCTTTTTTTCTGAAATAAGTGAAATTTATGCAATTTTGCCCCAAAATATTTGAAATTTCTGCAATTTTGCCCCAAAATAAGGGAAATTTCTGAGTTTTGCCCCAAAATAAGGAGAATTTCTGTCTTTTTGCCCCAACATATAAAGAATTTCGGCCTTTTTGCCCCACAATTAGGGGAGTTTCTTAAATTTTGCTCCAAAATACGGGGAATTTCTGCCTGTTTGCCCGAAAACAAGAAGAATGCATACCTTTTTGCAATAAAAAAGGGAAATTTCTTCATTTTTGCTCCAAAATAAGAGGAATTTCTGCTCTTTTGCCTCTAAATAAGTGGAATTTCTGTTTTTTTCCCCCAAAACAAATGGAATTTCTGTCTTTTTTGCCCCAAAATAAGGAAAATTTCTGACTTATTACCCTGAAATAAGTGAAATTTCTGCTATTTTGCCCCTAAATAAGGAAAATTTCTGCCTTTTTGCACCCAAATAAAGGGAATTTCAGCCTTTTTACCTCAAAATAAGGGGAATTTCTGAATTTTTGCCCCAAAATATGGAAAATTTCTGCCTTTTTGCCCCAAAATAAGAACAAATTCTGCAATTTTGTACCAAAATAAAAAAAATTTCTGCCTTTTTGCCCCAAAATAAGTGAAATGTCTGCTTTTTTTCTGAAATAAGTGAAATTTCTGCAATTTTGCTCCAAAATAATTGAAATTTCTGAGTTTTGCCCCAAAATAAGGGGAATTTCTGCCTTTTTGCCCCCAAATAAGGGGAATTTCAGCATTTTTACTTCAAAATAAGAGGAATTTCTGCATTTTTGCCCCAAAATATGGGAAATTTCTGCCTTATTGCCCATAATAAGAAAAATATCTGCAATTTTGTACCAAAATAAAAGAAATTTCTGCCTTTTTGCCCCAAAATAAGAAAATTTCTGTTTTTTTTCTGAAATAAGTGAAATTTCTGCAATTTTGCCCCAAAATAAGTGAAATTTCTGAGTTTTGCCCCAAAATAAGGAGAATTTCTGTCTTTTTGCCCCAACATATAGGGCATTTCTGCCTTTTTCCCCACAATAAGGGAAATTTCTGCAATTTTGCTCCAAAAAACGGGGAATTTCTGCCTTTTTGCCCGAAAACAAGAAAAATGCATACCTTTTTGCCTTAAAAAAGGGAAATTTCTTTATTTTTGCTCCAAAATAAGGAGAATTTCTGCTTTTTTGCTTGTAAATAAGTGGAATTTCTGTTTTTTTTCCCCAAAACGAAGGGAATTTCTGTCTTTTTTGCCCCAAAATATGGAAAATTTCTGCCTTTTTGCCCCAAAATAAGAACAAATTCTGCAATTTTGTACCAAAATAAAAAAAATTTCTGCCTTTTTGCCCCAAAATAAGTGAAATTTCTGCTTTTTTTCTGAAATAAGTGAAATTTCTGCAATTTTGCCCCAAAATAAGTGAAATTTCTGAGTTTTGCCCCAAAATAAGGAGAATTTCTGTCTTTTTGCCCCAACATATAGGGCAT
Source organism: Micromys minutus (assembly GCF_963924665.1). Lineage (NCBI taxonomy): Eukaryota > Metazoa > Chordata > Mammalia > Rodentia > Muridae > Micromys > Micromys minutus. The sequence continues at coordinate 92,868 of NW_027667414.1, read as the reverse complement.
TTCTGCCTTTTTGCCCCACAATAAGGGAAATTTCTGCAATTTTGCTCCAAAAAACGAGGAATTTCTGCCTTTTTGCCCGAAAACAAGAAGAATGCATACCTTTTTGCCTTAAAAAAGGGAAATTTCTTTATTTTTGCTCCAAAATAAGGAGAATTTCTGCTTTTTTGCTTGTAAATAAGTGGAATTTCTGTTTTTTTTCCCCCAAAACGAAGGGAATTTCTGTCTTTTTTGCCCCAAAATAAGGAAAATTTCTGACTTATTACCCTGAAATAAGTGAAATTTCTGCAATTTTGCCCCTAAATAAGGGAAATTTCTGCCTTTTTGCCCACAAATAAAGGGAATTTCAGCCTTTTTACCTCAAAATAAGGGGAATTTCTTCATTTTTATTCCAAAATATGGGAAATTTCTGCCTTTTTGCCCCAAAATAAGAAAAATTTCTGCAATTTTGTACCAAAATGAAAGAAATTTCTGCCTTTTTGCCCCAAAATAAGTGAAATTTCTGCTTTTTTTACTGAAATAAGTGAAATTTCTGCAATTTTGAACCAAAATAAGTGAAAATTCTGAGTTTTGCCCCAAAATAAGGAGAATTTCTGTATTTTTGCCCTAATGTATAGGGAATTTCTGCCTTTTTGTCCCACAATTAAAGGAATTTCTGCAATTTTGCTCAAAATACGGGGAATTTCTGCCTTTTTGCCCGAAAATAAGAAAAATGCATACCTTTTTGCCATAAAAAAGGAAAATTTCTTTATTTTTGCTCCAAAATAAGGGGAATTTCTGCTTTTCTGCCTCTAAATAAGTGGAATTTCTGTCTATTTCCCCCAAAACAAAGGGAATTCCTGTCTTTTTAGCCCAAAAATAAGAAAAATTTCTGACTTATTACCCTGAAATAAGTGAAATTTCGGCAATTTTTCCCCAAAATGAGGGAAAATTCTGCCTTTTTGCCCCCAAATAAGAAAATATCAGCCTTTTTACCTTAAAATAAGGGAAATTTCTGCATTTTTGCCCCAAAATATGGGAAATTTCTGCAATTTTGCCCCAAAATAAGGGAAATTTCCTGAATTTTTCCCCAAAATAAGTGGAATTTCTGAGTTTTGCCCCAAAATAAGTGGAATTTCTGTCTTTTTGCCCCAACATATAGGCAATTTCTGCCTTTTTGCCCAACAATTAGGGGAATTTCTGCAATTTTGCTCCAAAATACGTGGAATTTCTGCGTTTTTGCCCAAAAATAAGAAGAATGCATACCTTTTTGCCATAAAAAGGAAATTTCTTCATTTTTGCTCCAAAATAAAGGGAATTTCTGCTTTTTTGCCTCTAAATAAGTGGAATTTTTGTCTTTTTCTCCCAAAACAAAGGGAATTTCTGTCTTTTTTGCCCCAAAATTAAGAAAATTTCTGACTTATTACCCTGAAATAAATGAAATTTCTGAAATTTTGCCCCAAAATAAGGGAAATTTCTGCATTTTTGCCCCTAAAGAAGGGAAATTTCAGCCTTTTTACCTCAAAATAAGAAGAATTTCTGCATTTTTGCCCCAAAATATTGGAAATTTCTGCCTTTTTGCCCCAAAACAAAAAAATTTCTGCTTTTTTTTCTGAAATAAGTGAAATTTCTGCAATTTTGCCCCAAAATAAGTGAAAATTCTCAGTTTTGCTCCCAAATAAGGAGAATTTCTGTATTTTTGTCCCAATATATAGGGAATTTCTGCCTTTTGCCCCACAATTAAAGGAATTTCTGCAATTTTGCTGTAAAATACGGGGATTTTCTGCCTTTTTGCCTGAAAATAAAAAGAATGCATATCTTTTTGCCATAAAAAAGAGAAATTTCTTCCTTTTTTCTCCAAAATAAGGGGAATTTCTGCTTTTTTGGCTCTAAATAAGTGGAATTTCTGTTTTTTTCCCCCAAAACAAAGAGAATTTCTGTGTTTTTTGCCCCAAAATAAGGAAAATTTCTGACTTATTACCCTGAAAGAAGTAAAATTTCTGCAATTTTGCCCCAATATGAGGAAAATTTCTGCCTTTTTGTCCCCAAATAAGGGGAATTTCAGCCTTTTTAACTCAAAATAATAGGATTTTCTGCATTTTTGCCTCAAAATATGGGAAATTTCTGCCTTTTTGACCCAAAATGAGAACAATTTCTGCAATTTTCTACCAAAATTAAAGAAATTTCTGCCTTTTTGCCCCAAAATGAGAAAATTTCTGCTTTTTTTTCTGAAATACGTGAAATTTCTGCAATTTTGCCCTAAAATAAGTGAAATTTCTGAGTTTTGCCCCAAAATAAGGAGAATTTCTCTATTTTTGCCCTAATATATAGGAAATTTCTGCCTTTTAGTCCCACAATTGAAGGAATTTCTGCAATTTTGCTCCCAATACGGGGAATTTCTGCCTTTTTGCCTGAAAATAAGAAAAATGCATACCTTTTTGCCATAAAAAAGGAAAATTTCTTCATTTTTGCTCCAAAATAAGAACAATTTCTGCTTTTTTGCCTCTAAATAAGTGGAATTTCTGTCTTTTTCCCCCAAAACAAAGGGAATTTCTGTCTTTTTTGCCCCAAAATAAGGAAAATTTCTGACTTATTACCCTGAAATAAGTGAAATTTCTGCAATTTTGCCCCAAAATGAGGAAAATTTCTGCCTTTTTGCCCCCAAATAAAAGAAATTTCTGAGTTTTTGCCCCAAAATAAGAACAATTTCTGCAATTTTGTACCAAAATAAAAGAAATATCTGACTTTTTGCCCCAAAAAAGAATAGTTCTGCTTTTTTTTACTGACATAAGTGAAATTTCTGCAATTTTGCCCCAAAATAAGTGAAATTTTTGCAATTTCGCCCCAAAATAAGAGAAATTTCTGGAATTTTGCCCCAAAATAAGTGGAATTTCTGAGTTTTGCCCTAAAATAAGTGAAATTTCTGTCTTTTTGCCCCAACATATAGGGAATTTCTGCCTTTTTGCCCCACAATTAGGGGAATTTCTGCAATTTTGCTCCAAAAGAGAGGGAATTTCTGACTTTTTGCCCCAAAAATAAGAAGAATGCATACCTTTTTGCCATAAAAAAGGGAAATTTCTTCATTTTTGCTCCAAAATAAGAGGAATTTCTGCTTTTTTGCCTCTTAGTGGAATTTCTGTCTTTTTCCCCCAAAATAAAAGGAATTTATGTCTTTTTTGCCCCAAAATAAAAAAATTTCTGATTTATTACCCTGAAGTAAGTGAAATTTCTGCAATTTTGCCCCAAAATAAGGGAAATTTCTGCCTTTTGCCCCCAAATAAAAAGAATTTCTGCATTTTTGTCTCTTAATAAGTGGAATTTCTGTCTTTTTCCCCCAATACAAAGGGAATTTCTGTCTTTTTTGCCCCAAAATAAGGAAAATTTCTGACTTGTTACCCAGAAGTAAGTGAAATTTCTGCAATTTTGCCCCAAAATAAGGGAAATTTCTGCCTTTTTTCCCCGAAATAAGGGGAATTTAAGCCTTTTTTCCTCAAAATAAGGGGAATTTCTGCATTTTTGCCACAAAATATTTGGAATTTCTGAGTTTTTGCCCCCAAATAAGGAAAACTTCTGCCTTTTTTCCTGAAATAAGTGAAATTTCTGCAATTTTGCCTTAAAATAAGTGAAAATTCTGTGTTTTGCCTCCAAATAAGGAGAATTTCTGTATTTTTGCCCCAATATATAGGGAATTTCTGCCTTTTTTGCCCCACAATTAAAGGAATTTCTGCAATTTAGCTCCAAAATACGGGGATTTTCTGCCTTTTTGCACGAAAATAAAAAGAATGCATATCTTTTTGCCATAAACAAGGGAAATTTCTTCATTTTTGCCCCAAAATGAGGAAAATTTCTGCCTTTTTGTCCCCAAATAAGGGGAATTTCAGCTTTTTTAACTCAAAATAATAGGATTTTCTGCATTTTTGCCCCAAAATATGGGAAATTTCTGCCTTTTTGACCCAAAATGAGAACAATTTCTGCAATTTTCTACCAAAATAAAAGAAATTTCTGCCTTTTTTCCCCAAAATAAGAAAATTTCTGCTTTTTTTCTGAAATAAGTGAAATTTCTGCAATTTTGCCCTAAAATAAGTGAAATTTCTGAGTTTTGCCCCAAAATAAGTGAAATTTCTGTCTTTTTGCCCCAACATATAGGGAATTTGTGCCTTTTTGGCCCACAATTAGAGGGATTTCTGCAATTTTGCTTCAAAAAACGGGAAATTTCTGTCTTTTTGCCCGAAAATAAGAAGAATGCATACCTTTTTGCCATCGAAAAGGGAAATTTTTTCATTATTGCTCCTAAATAAGGGGAATTTCTGCTTTTTGGCCTCTAAATAAGTGGAATTTCTGTATTTTTCCCCCAAAACAAAGGGAATTTCTGTATTTTTGTACCAAAATAAAGATAATTTCTGACTTATTATTCTGAAATAAGTGAAATTTCTGCAATTTTGTCCCAAAATAAGGGAAATTTCTGCCTTTTTGCCCCCAAATAAGGGGAATTTCAGCCTTTTTACCTCAAAATAAGGGGAATTTCTGGGTTTTTGCCCCAAAATATGGGAAATGTCTGCCTTTTTGCCCCGAAATAAGGAAAATTTCTGCAATTTTGTACCAAAATAAAAGAAATATCTGCCTTTTTGCCCCAAAATTAGAAAATTTCTGCTTTTTTTCGGAAATAAGTGAAATTTCTGCAATTTTGCCCCAAAATAATTGAAATTTCTAAGTTTTGCCCCAAAATAAAGGAAATTTCTGCCTTTTTGCCCCCAAATAAGGGGAAGTTCAGCATTTTTACTTTAAAATAAGGGGAATTTCTGCATTTTTGCCCCAAAATATGAGAAATTTCTTCCTTTTTCCCAAAATAAGAAAAATTTCTGCAATTTTGTACCAAAATAAAAGAAATTTCTGCCTTTTTGCCCCAAAATAAGAAAATTTCTGCTTTTTTTCTGAAATAAGTGAAATTTCTGCAATTTTGCCCCAAAGTAAGTGAAATTTCTGAGTGTTGCCCCAAAATAAGGAGAATTTCTGTCTTTTTGCCCCAACATATAAGGAATTTCTGCCTTTTTGCCCCACAATTAGGGGAATTTCTGCAATTTTGCTCCAAAATACGGGGAATTTCTGCCTTTTTGCCCGAAAATAAGAAGAATGAATACCTTTTTGCCATAAAAAAGGGAAATTTCTTTATTTTTGCTCCAAAATAAGGGAAATTTCTGCTTTTTTGCTTTTAAATAAGTGGAATTTCTGTTTTTTTACCCCAAAGCAAAGGGAATTTCTGTCTTTTTTGCCCCAAAATAAGGAAAATTTCTGACTTATTACCCTGAAATAAGTGAAATTTCTGCAATTTTGCCCCTAAATAAGGGAAATTTCTGCCTTTTTGCCCTCAAATAAAGGGAATTTCAGCCTTTATACCTCAAAATAAGAGAAATTTCTGCATTTTTGCCCCAAAATATGGGAAATTTCTGCCTTTTTGCCCCAAAATAAGAAAAATTTCTGCAATTTTGTACCAAAATAAAAGAAATTTCTGCCTTTTTGCCCCAAAATAAGTGAAATTTCTGCTTTTTTTCTGAAATAATGAAATTTCTGCAATTTTGCCCCAAAATAAGTGAAAAATCTGAGTTTTGCCTTAAAATAAGGAGAATTTCTCTATTTTTGCCCTAATATATAGGGAATTTCTGCCTTTTAGTCCCACAATTGAAAGAATTTCTGCAATTTTGCTCCCAATACGGGGAATTTCTGCCTTTTTGCCCGAAAATAAGAAAAATGCATACCTTTTTGCCATAAAAAAGGAAAATTTCTTCATTTTTGCTCCAAAATAAGGGGAATTTCTGCTTTTTTGCCTATAAATAAGTGGAATTTCTGTCTTTTTCCCCCAAAACAAATAGAAATTTCTGTCTTTTTTGCCCCAAAATAAGGAAAATTTCTGACTTATTACCCTGAAATAAGTGAAATTTCTGCAATTTTGCCCCAAAATGAGGAAAATTTCTGCCTTTTTGCCCCCAAATTAAAGAAATTTCAGCCTTTTTACCACAAAATAAGGGGAATTTCTGCATTTTTGCCCCAAAATATGGGAAATTTCTGTGTTTTTGCCCACAAATAAGAACAATTTCTGCAATTTTGTACCAAAATAAAAGAAATATCTGACTTTTTGCCCCAAAAAAGAAAAGTTCTGCTTTTTTTTTACTGACATAAGTGAAATTTCTGCAATTTTGCCCCAAAATAAGTGAAATTTCTGCAATTTCGCCCCAAAATAAGAGAAATTTCTGGAATTTTGCCCCAAAATAAGTGGAATTTCTGAGTTTTGCCCCAAAATAAGTGAAATTTCTGTCTTTTTGCCCCAACATATAGGGAATTTCTGCCTTTTTGCCCCACAATTAGGGGAATTTCTGCAATTTTGCTCCAAAAGAGAGGGAATTTCTGACTTTTTGCCCGAAAAATAAGAAGAATGCATACCTTTTTGCCATAAAAAAGGGAAATTTCTTCATTTTTGCTCCAAAATAAGGGGAATTTCTGCTTTTTTGCCTCTTAATAAGTGGAATTTCTGTCTTTTTCCCCCAAAACAAAGGGAATTTATGTATTTTTTGCCCCAAAATAAGGAAAATTTCTGACTTATTACCCTGAAGTAAGTGAAATTTCTGCAATTTTGCCCCAAAATAAGTGAAATTTCTGAGTGTTGCCCCAAAATAAGGAAAATTTCTGTCTTTTTGCCCCAACATATAGGAAATTTCTGCCTTTTTGCCCCACAATTAGGGGAATTTCTGCAATTTTGCTCCAAAATACGGGGAATTTCTGCCTTTTTGTCCGAAAATAAGAAGAATGCATACCTTTTTGCCATAAAAAAGGGAAATTTCTTTATTTTTGCTCCAAAATAAGGGGAATTTCTGCTTTTTTGCTTGTAAATAAGTGGAATTTCTGTTTTTTTACCCCAAAGCAAAGGGAATTTCTGTCTTTTTTGCCCCAAAATAAGGAAAATTTCTGACTTATTACCCTGAAATAAGTGAAATTTCTTCAATTTTGCCCCTAAATAAGGGAAATTTCTGCCTTTTTGCCCTCAAATAAAGGGATTTTCAGCCTTTATACCTCAAAATAAGAGGAATTTCTGCATTTTTGCCCCAAAATATGGGAAATTTCTGCCTTTTTGCCCCAAAATAAGAAAAATTTCTGCAATTTTGTACCAAAATAAAAGAAATTTCTGCCTTTTTGCCCCAAAATAAGTGAAATTTCTGCTTTTTTTCTGAAATAATGAAATTTCTGCAATTTTGCCCCAAAATAAGTGAAAAATCTGAGTTTTGCCCCAAAATAAGGAGAATTTCTCTATTTTTGCCCTAATATATAGGGAATTTCTGCCTTTTAGTCCCACAATTGAAAGAATTTCTGCAATTTTGCTCCCAATACGGGGAATTTCTGCCTTTTTGCCCGAAAATAAGAAAAATGCATACCTTTTTGCCATAAAAAAGGAAAATTTCTTCATTTTTGCTCCAAAATAAGGGGAATTTCTGCTTTTTTGCCTCTAAATAAGTGGAATTTCTGTCTTTTTCCCCCAAAACAAAGGGAATTTCTGTCTTTTTTGCCCAAAAATAAGGAAAATTTCTGACTTATTACCCTGAAATAAGTGAAATTTCTGCAATTTTGCCCCAAAATGAGGAAAATTTCTGCCTTTTTGCCCCCAAATAAAAGAAATTTCAGCCTTTTTACCACAAAATAAGGGGAATTTCTGCATTTTTGCCCCAAAATATGGGAAATTTCTGTTTTTTTGCCCCCAAATAAGAACAATTTCTGCAATTTTGTACCAAAATAAAAGAAATATCTGACTTTTTGCCACAAAAAAGAAAAGTTCTGCTTTTTTTTACTGACATAAGTGAAATTTCTGCAATTTTGCCTCAAAATAAGTGAAATTTCTGCAATTTCACCCCAAAATAAGAGAAATTTCTGGAATTTTGCCCCAAAATAAGTGGAATTTCTGAGTTTTGCCCCAAAATAAGTGAAATTTCTGTCTTTTTGCCTCAACATATAGGGAATTTCTGCCTTTTTGCCCCACAATTAGGGGAATTTCTGCAATTTTGCTCCAAAAGAGAGGGAATTTCTGACTTTTTGCCCGAAAAATAAGAAGAATGCATACCTTTTTTGCCATAAAAAAGGGAAATTTCTTTATTTTTGCTCCAAAATAAGGGGAATTTCTGCTTTTTTGCTTGTAAATAAGTGGAATTTCTGTTTTTTTACCCCAAAGCAAAGGGAATTTCTGTCTTTTTTGCCCCAAAATAAGGAAAATTTCTGACTTATTACCCTGAAATAAGTGAAATTTCTTCAATTTTGCCCCTAAATAAGGGAAATTTCTGCCTTTTTGCCCTCAAATAAAGGGATTTTCAGCCTTTATACCTCAAAATAAGAGGAATTTCTGCATTTTTGCCCCAAAATATGGGAAATTTCTGCCTTTTTGCCCCAAAATAAGAAAAATTTCTGCAATTTTGTACCAAAATAAAAGAAATTTCTGCCTTTTTGCCCCAAAATAAGTGAAATTTCTGCTTCTTTTCTGAAATAATGAAATTTCTGCAATTTTGCCCCAAAATAAGTGAAAAATCTGAGTTTTGCCCCAAAATAAGGAGAATTTCTCTATTTTTGCCCTAATATATAGGGAATTTCTGCCTTTTAGTCCCACAATTGAAAGAATTTCTGCAATTTTGCTCCCAATACGGGGAATTTCTGCCTTTTTGCCCGAAAATAAGAAAAATGCATACCTTTTTGCCATAAAAAAGGAAAATTTCTTCATTTTTGCTCCAAAATGAGGGGAATTTCTGCTTTTTTGCCTCTAAATAAGTGGAATTTCTGTCTTTTTCCCCCAAAACAAAGGGAATTTCTGTCTTTTTTGCCCCAAAATAAGGAAAATTTCTGACTTATTACCCTGAAATAAGTGAAATTTCTGCAATTTTGCCCCAAAATGAGGAAAATTTCTGCCTTTTTGCCCCCAAATAAAAGAAATTTCAGCCTTTTTACCACAAAATAAGGGGAATTTCTGCATTTTTGCCCCAAAATATGGGAAATTTCTGTTTTTTTGCCCCCAAATAAGAACAATTTCTGCAATTTTGTACCAAAATAAAAGAAATATCTGACTTTTTGCCCCAAAAAAGAAAAGTTCTGCTTTTTTTTACTGACATAAGTGAAATTTCTGCAATTTTGCCCCAAAATAAGTGAAATTTCTGCAATTTCACCCCAAAATAAGAGAAATTTTTGGAATTTTGCCCCAAAATAAGTGGAATTTCTGAGTTTTGCCCCAAAATAAGTGAAATTTCTGTCTTTTTGCCCCAACATATAGGGAATTTCTGCCTTTTTGCCCCACAATTAGGGGAATTTCTGCAATTTTGCTCCAAAAGAGAGGGAATTTCTGACTTTTTGCCCGAAAAATAAGAAGAATGCATACCTTTTTGCCATAAAAAAGGGAAATTTCTTCATTTTTGCTCCAAAATAAGGGGAATTTCTGCTTTTTTGCCTCTTAATAAGTGGAATTTCTGTCTTTTTCCCCCAAAACAATGGGAATTTATGTCTTTTTTGCCCCAAAATAAGAAAAAATTTCTGACTTATTACCCTGAAGTAAGTGAAATTTCTGCAATTTTGCCCCAAAAATAAGTGAAATTTCTGAGTGTTGCCCCAAAATAAGGAAAATTTCTGTCCTTTTGCCCCAACATATAGGGAATTTCTGCCTTTTTGCCCCACAATTAGGGGAATTTCTGCAATTTTGCTCCAAAATACGGGGAATTTCTGCCTTTTTGTCCGAAAATAAGAAGAATGCATACCTTTTTGCCATAAAAAAGGGAAATTTCTTTATTTTTGCTCCAAAATAAGGGGAATTTCTGCTTTTTTGCTTGTAAATAAGTGGAATTTCTGTTTTTTTACCCCAAAGCAAAGGGAATTTCTGTCTTTTTTGCCCCAAAATAAGGAAAATTTCTGACTTATTACCCTGAAATAAGTGAAATTTCTTCAATTTTGCCCCTAAATAAGGGAAATTTCTGCCTTTTTGCCCTCAAATAAAGGGATTTTCAGCCTTTATACCTCAAAATAAGAGGAATTTCTGCATTTTTGCCCCAAAATATGGGAAATTTCTGCCTTTTTGCCCCAAAATAAGAAAAATTTCTGCAATTTTGTACCAAAATAAAAGAAATTTCTGCCTTTTTGCCCCAAAATAAGTGAAATTTCTGCTTTTTTTCTGAAATAAATGAAATTTCTGCAATTTTGCCCCAAAATAAGTGAAAATTCTGAGTTTTGCCCCAAAATAAGGAGAATTTCTCTATTTTTGCCCTAATATATAGGGAATTTCTGCCTTTTTGTCCCACAATTGAAGGAATTTCTGCAATTTTGCTCCCAATACGGGGAATTTCTGCCTTTTTCCTGAAAATAAAAAAAATGCATACCTTTTTGCCATAAAAAAGGAAAATTTCTTCATTTTTGCCTTAAAAATAAGGGGAATTTCTGCATTTTTGCCTCTTAATAAGTGGAATTTCTGTCTTTTTCCCCCAAAACAAAGGGAATTTCTGTCTTTTTTGCCCCAAAATAAGGAAAATTTCTGACTTATTACCCTGAAATAAGTGAAATTTCTGCAATTTTGCCCCAAAATGAGGAAAATTTCTGCCTTTTTGCCCCCAAATTAAAGAAATTTCAGCCTTTTTACCACAAAATAAGGGGAATTTCTGTATTTTTGCCCCAAAATATGGGAAATTTCTGCGTTTTTGCCCCCAAATAAGAACAATTTCTGCAATTTTGTACCAAAATAAAAGAAATATCTGACTTTTTGCCCCAAAAAAGAAAAGTTCTGCTTTTTTTTACTGACATAAGTGAAATTTCTGCAATTTTGCCCCAAAATAAGTGAAATTTCTGCAATTTCACCCCAAAATAAGAGAAATTTTTGGAATTTTGCCCCAAAATAAGTGGAATTTCTGAGTTTTGCCCCAAAATAAGTGAAATTTCTGTCTTTTTGCCCCAACATATAGGGAATTTCTGCCTTTTTGCCCCACAATTAGGGGAATTTCTGCAATTTTGCTCCAAAAGAGAGGGAATTTCTGACTTTTTGCCCGAAAAATAAGAAGAATGCATACCTTTTTGCCATAAAAAAGGGAAATTTCTTCATTTTTGCTCCAAAATAAGGGGAATTTCTGCTTTTTTGCCTCTTAATAAGTGGAATTTCTGTCTTTTTCCCCCAAAACAAAGGGAATTTATGTCTTTTTTGCCCCAAAATAAGAAAAAATTTCTGACTTATTACCCTGAAGTAAGTGAAATTTCTGCAATTTTGCCCCACAAATAAGTGAAATTTCTGAGTGTTGCCCCAAAATAAGGAAAATTTCTGTCCTTTTGCCCCAACATATAGGGAATTTCTGCCTTTTTGCCCCACAATTAGGGGAATTTCTGCAATTTTGCTCCAAAATACGGGGAATTTCTGCCTTTTTGTCCGAAAATAAGAAGAATGCATACCTTTTTGCCATAAAAAAGGGAAATTTCTTTATTTTTGCTCCAAAATAAGGGGAATTTCTGCTTTTTTGCTTGTAAATAAGTGGAATTTCTGTTTTTTTACCCCAAAGCAAAGGGAATTTCTGTTTTTTTGCCCCAAAATAAGGAAAATTTCTGACTTATTACCCTGAAATAAGTGAAATTTCTTCAATTTTGCCCCTAAATAAGGGAAATTTCTGCCTTTTTGCCCTCAAATAAAGGGATTTTCAGCCTTTATACCTCAAAATAAGAGGAATTTCTGCATTTTTGCCCCAAAATATGGGAAATTTCTGCCTTTTTGCCCCAAAATAAGAAAAATTTCTGCAATTTTGTACCAAAATAAAAGAAATTTCTGCCTTTTTGCCCCAAAATAAGTGAAATTTCTGCTTTTTTTCTGAAATAAATGAAATTTCTGCAATTTTGCCCCAAAATAAGTGAAAAATCTGAGTTTTGCCCCAAAATAAGGAGAATTTCTCTATTTTTGCCCTAATATATAGGGAATTTCTGCCTTTTTGTCCCACAATTGAAGGAATTTCTGCAATTTTGCTCCCAATACGGGGAATTTCTGCCTTTTTGCCTGAAAATAAGAAAAATGCATACCTTTTTGCCATAAAAAAGGAAAATTTCTTCATTTTTGCTCCAAAATAAGGGGAATTTCTGCATTTTTGCCTCTTAATAAGTGGAATTTCTGTCTTTTTCCCCCAAAACAAAGGGAATTTCTGTCTTTTTTGCCCCAAAATAAGGAAAATTTCTGACTTATTACCCTGAAATAAGTGAAATTTCTGCAATTTTGCCCCAAAATGAGGAAAATTTCTGCCTTTTTGCCCCCAAATTAAAGAAATTTCAGCCTTTTTACCACAAAATAAGGGGAATTTCTGCATTTTTGCCCCAAAATATGGGAAATTTCTGCGTTTTTGCCCCCAAATAAGAACAATTTCTGCAATTTTGTACCAAAATAAAAGAAATATCTGACTTTTTGCCCCAAAAAAGAAAAGTTCTGCTTTTTTTTACTGACATAAGTGAAATTTCTGCAATTTTGCCCCAAAATAAGTGAAATTTCTGCAATTTCACCCCAAAATAAGAGAAATTTCTGGAATTTTGCCCCAAAATAAGTGGAATTTCTGAGTTTTGCCCCAAAATAAGTGAAATTTCTGTCTTTTTGCCCCAACATATAGGGAATTTCTGCCTTTTTGCCCCACAATTAGGGGAATTTCTGCAATTTTGCTCCAAAAGAGAGGGAATTTCTGACTTTTTGCCCGAAAAATAAGAAGAATGCATACCTTTTTGCAATAAAAAAGGGAAATTTCTTCATTTTTGCTCCAAAATAAGGGGAATTTTTGCTTTTTTGCCTCTTAATAAGTGGAATTTCTGTCTTTTTCCCCCAAAACAAAGGGAATTTATGTCTTTTTTGCCCCAAAATAAGAAAAAATTTCTGACTTATTACCCTGAAGTAAGTGAAATTTCTGCAATTTTGCCCCAAAAATAAGTGAAATTTCTGAGTGTTGCCCCAAAATAAGGAAAATTTCTGTCTTTTTGCCCCAACATATAGGGAATTTCTGCCTTTTTGCCCCACAATTAGGGGAATTTCTGCAATTTTGCTCCAAAATACGGGGAATTTCTGCCTTTTTGTCCGAAAATAAGAAGAATGCATACCTTTTTGCCATAAAAAAGGGAAATTTCTTTATTTTTGCTCCAAAATAAGGGGAATTTCTGCTTTTTTGCTTGTAAATAAGTGGAATTTCTGTTTTTTTACCCCAAAGCAAAGGGAATTTCTGTTTTTTTGCCCCAAAATAAGGAAAATTTCTGACTTATTACCCTGAAATAAGTGAAATTTCTTCAATTTTGCCCCTAAATAAGGGAAATTTCTGCCTTTTTGCCCTCAAATAAAGGGATTTTCAGCCTTTATACCTCAAAATAGAAGGAATTTCTGCATTTTTGCCCCAAAATATGGGAAATTTCTGCCTTTTTGCCCCAAAATAAGAAAAATTTCTGCAATTTTGTACCAAAATAAAAGAAATTTCTGCCTTTTTGCCCCAAAATAAGTGAAATTTCTGCTTTTTTTCTGAAATAAATGAAATTTCTGCAATTTTGCCCCAAAATAAGTGAAAATTCTGAGTTTTGCCCCAAAATAAGGAGAATTTCTCTATTTTTGCCCTAATATATAGGGAATTTCTGCCTTTTTGTCCCACAATTGAAGGAATTTCTGCAATTTTGCTCCCAATACGGGGAATTTCTGCCTTTTTGCCTGAAAATAAGAAAAATGCATACCTTTTTGCCATAAAAAAGGAAAATTTCTTCATTTTTGCTCCAAAATAAGGGGAATTTCTGCATTTTTGCCTCTTAATAAGTGGAATTTCTGTCTTTTTCCCCCAAAACAAAGGGAATTTCTGTCTTTTTTGCCCCAAAATAAGGAAAATTTCTGACTTATTACCCTGAAATAAGTGAAATTTCTGCAATTTTGCCCCAAAATGAGGAAAATTTCTGCCTTTTTGCCCCCAAATTAAAGAAATTTCAGCCTTTTTACCACAAAATAAGGGGAATTTCTGCATTTTTGCCCCAAAATATGGGAAATTTCTGCGTTTTTGCCCCCAAATAAGAACAATTTCTGCAATTTTGTACCAAAATAAAAGAAATATCTGACTTTTTGCCCCAAAAAAGAAAAGTTCTGCTTTTTTTTACTGACATAAGTGAAATTTCTGCAATTTTGCCCCAAAATAAGTGAAATTTCTGCAATTTCACCCCAAAATAAGAGAAATTTCTGGAATTTTGCCCCAAAATAAGTGGAATTTCTGAGTTTTGCCCCAAAATAAGTGAAATTTCTGTCTTTTTGCCCCAACATATAGGGAATTTCTGCCTTTTTGCCCCACAAGTAGGGGAATTTCTGCAATTTTGCTCCAAAAGAGAGGGAATTTCTGACTTTTTGCCCGAAAAATAAGAAGAATGCATACCTTTTTGCCATAAAAAAGGGAAATTTCTTCATTTTTGCTCCAAAATAAGGGGAATTTCTGCTTTTTTGCCTCTTAATAAGTGGAATTTCTGTCTTTTTCCCCCAAAATAAAGGGAATTTATGTCTTTTTTGCCCCAAAATAAGAAAAAATTTCTGACTTATTACCCTGAAGTAAGTGAAATTTCTGCAATTTTGCCCCAAAAATAAGTGAAATTTCTGAGTGTTGCCCCAAAATAAGGAAAATTTCTGTCCTTTTGCCCCAACATATAGGGAATTTCTGCCTTTTTGCCCCACAATTAGGGGAATTTCTGCAATTTTGCTCCAAAATACGGGGAATTTCTGCCTTTTTGTCCGAAAATAAGAAGAATGCATACCTTTTTGCCATAAAAAAGGGAAATTTCTTTATTTTTGCTCCAAAATAAGGGGAATTTCTGCTTTTTTGCTTGTAAATAAGTGGAATTTCTGTTTTTTTACCCCAAAGCAAAGGGAATTTCTGTCTTTTTTGCCCCAAAATAAGGAAAATTTCTGACTTATTACCCTGAAATAAGTGAAATTTCTTCAATTTTGCCCCTAAATAAGGGAAATTTCTGCCTTTTTGCCCTCAAATAAAGGGATTTTCAGCCTTTATACCTCAAAATAAGAGGAATTTCTGCATTTTTGCCCCAAAATATGGGAAATTTCTGCCTTTTTGCCCCAAAATAAGAAAAATTTCTGCAATTTTGTACCAAAATAAAAGAAATTTCTGCCTTTTTGCCCCAAAATAAGTGAAATTTCTGCTTTTTTTCTGAAATAAATGAAATTTCTGCAATTTTGCCCCAAAATAAGTGAAAATTCTGAGTTTTGCCCCAAAATAAGGAGAATTTCTCTATTTTTGCCCTAATATATAGGGAATTTCTGCCTTTTTGTCCCACAATTGAAGGAATTTCTGCAATTTTGCTCCCAATACGGGGAATTTCTGCCTTTTTGCCTGAAAATAAGAAAAATGCATACCTTTTTGCCATAAAAAAGGAAAATTTCTTCATTTTTGCTCCAAAATAAGGGGAATTTCTGCATTTTTGCCTCTTAATAAGTGGAATTTCTGTCTTTTTCCCCCAAAACAAAGGGAATTTCTGTCTTTTTTGCCCCAAAATAAGGAAAATTTCTGACTTATTACCCTGAAATAAGTGAAATTTCTGCAATTTTGCCCCAAAATGAGGAAAATTTCTGCCTTTTTGCCCCCAAATTAAAGAAATTTCAGCCTTTTTACCACAAAATAAGGGGAATTTCTGCATTTTTGCCCCAAAATATGGGAAATTTCTGCGTTTTTGCCCCCAAATAAGAACAATTTCTGCAATTTTGTACCAAAATAAAAGAAATATCTGACTTTTTGCCCCAAAAAAGAAAAGTTCTGCTTTTTTTTACTGACATAAGTGAAATTTCTGCAATTTTGCCCCAAAATAAGTGAAATTTCTGCAATTTCACCCCAAAATAAGAGAAATTTTTGGAATTTTGCCCCAAAATAAGTGGAATTTCTGAGTTTTGCCCCAAAATAAGTGAAATTTCTGTCTTTTTGCCCCAACATATAGGGAATTTCTGCCTTTTTGCCCCACAATTAGGGGAATTTCTGCAATTTTGCTCCAAAAGAGAGGAAATTTCTGACTTTTTGCCCGAAAAATAAGAAGAATGCATACATTTTTGCCATAAAAAAGGGAAATTTCTTCATTTTTGCTCCAAAATAAGGGGAATTTCTGCTTTTTTGCCTCTTAATAAGTGGAATTTCTGTCTTTTTCCCCCAAAACAAAGGGAATTTATGTCTTTTTTGCCCCAAAATAAGAAAAAATTTCTGACTTATTACCCTGAAGTAAGTGAAATTTCTGCAATTTTGCCCCAAAAATAAGTGAAATTTCTGAGTGTTGCCCCAAAATAAGGAAAATTTCTGTCCTTTTGCCCCAACATATAGGGAATTTCTGCCTTTTTGCCCCACAATTAGGGGAATTTCTGCAATTTTGCTCCAAAATACGGGGAATTTCTGCCTTTTTGTCCGAAAATAAGAAGAATGCATACCTTTTTGCCATAAAAAAGGGAAATTTCTTTATTTTTGCTCCAAAATAAGGGGAATTTCTGCTTTTTTGCTTGTAAATAAGTGGAATTTCTGTTTTTTTACCCCAAAGCAAAGGGAATTTCTGTTTTTTTGCCCCAAAATAAGGAAAATTTCTGACTTATTACCCTGAAATAAGTGAAATTTCTTCAATTTTGCCCCTAAATAAGGGAAATTTCTGCCTTTTTGCCCTCAAATAAAGGGATTTTCAGCCTTTATACCTCAAAATAAGAGGAATTTCTGCATTTTTGCCCCAAAATATGGGAAATTTCTGCCTTTTTGCCCCAAAATAAGAAAAATTTCTGCAATTTTGTACCAAAATAAAAGAAATTTCTGCCTTTTTGCCCCAAAATAAGTGAAATTTCTGCTTTTTTTCTGAAATAAATGAAATTTCTGCAATTTTGCCCCAAAATAAGTGAAAATTCTGAGTTTTGCCCCAAAATAAGGAGAATTTCTCTATTTTTGCCCTAATATATAGGGAATTTCTGCCTCTTTGTCCCACAATTGAAGGAATTTCTGCAATTTTGCTCCCAATACGGGGAATTTCTGCCTTTTTGCCTGAAAATAAGAAAAATGCATACCTTTTTGCCATAAAAAAGGAAAATTTCTTCATTTTTGCTCCAAAATAAGGGGAATTTCTGCATTTTTGCCTCTTAATAAGTGGAATTTCTGTCTTTTTCCCCCAAAACAAAGGGAATTTCTGTCTTTTTTGCCCCAAAATAAGGAAAATTTCTGACTTATTACCCTGAAATAAGTGAAATTTCTGCAATTTTGCCCCAAAATGAGGAAAATTTCTGCCTTTTTGCCCCCAAATTAAAGAAATTTCAGCCTTTTTACCACAAAATAAGGGGAATTTCTGCATTTTTGCCCCAAAATATGGGAAATTTCTGCGTTTTTGCCCCCAAATAAGAACAATTTCTGCAATTTTGTACCAAAATAAAAGAAATATCTGACTTTTTGCCACAAAAAAGAAAAGTTCTGCTTTTTTTTACTGACATAAGTGAAATTTCTGCAATTTTCCCCAAAATAAGTGAAATTTCTGCAATTTCGCCCCAAAATAAGAGAAATTTCTGGAATTTTGCCCCAAAATAAGTGGAATTTTTGAGTTTTGCCCCAAAATAAGTGAAATTTCTGTCTTTTTGCCCCAACATATAGGGAATTTCTGCCTTTTTGCCCCACAATTAGGGGAATTTCTGCAATTTTGCTCCAAAAGAGAGGGAATTTCTGACTTTTTGCCCGAAAAATAAGAAGAATGCATACCTTTTTGCCATAAAAAAGGGAAATTTCTTCATTTTTGCTCCAAAATAAGGGGAATTTCTGCTTTTTTGCCTCTTAATAAGTGGAATTTCTGTCTTTTTCCCCCAAAACAAAGGGAATTTATGTATTTTTTGCCCCAAAATAAGGAAAATTTCTGACTTATTACCCTGAAGTAAGTGAAATTTCTGCAATTTTGCCCCAAAATAAGTGAAATTTCTGAGTGTTGCCCCAAAATAAGGAAAATTTCTGTCTTTTTGCCCCAACATATAGGAAATTTCTGCCTTTTTGCCCCACAATTAGGGGAATTTCTGCAATTTTGCTCCAAAATACGGGGAATTTCTGCCTTTTTGTCCGAAAATAAGAAGAATGCATACCTTTTTGCCATAAAAAAGGGAAATTTCTTTATTTTTGCTCCAAAATAAGGGGAATTTCTGCTTTTTTGCTTGTAAATAAGTGGAATTTCTGTTTTTTTACCCCAAAGCAAAGGGAATTTCTGTCTTTTTTGCCCCAAAATAAGGAAAATTTCTGACTTATTACCCTGAAATAAGTGAAATTTCTTCAATTTTGCCCCTAAATAAGGGAAATTTCTGCCTTTTTGCCCTCAAATAAAGGGATTTTCAGCCTTTATACCTCAAAATAAGACGAATTTCTGCATTTTTGCCCCAAAATATGGGAAATTTCTGCCTTTTTGCCCCAAAATAAGAAAAATTTCTGCAATTTTGTACCAAAATAAAAGAAATTTCTGCCTTTTTGCCCCAAAATAAGTGAAATTTCTGCTTTTTTTCTGAAATAATGAAATTTCTGCAATTTTGCCCCAAAATAAGTGAAAAATCTGAGTTTTGCCCCAAAATAAGGAGAATTTCTCTATTTTTGCCCTAATATATAGGGAATTTCTGCCTTTTAGTCCCACAATTGAAAGAATTTCTGCAATTTTGCTCCCAATACGGGGAATTTCTGCCTTTTTGCCCGAAAATAAGAAAAATGCATACCTTTTTGCCATAAAAAAGGAAAATTTCTTCATTTTTGCTCCAAAATAAGGGGAATTTCTGCTTTTTTGCCTCTAAATAAGTGGAATTTCTGTTTTTTTCCCCCAAAACAAAGGGAATTTCTGCCTTTTTTGCCCCAAAATAAGGAAAATTTCTGAATTATTACCCTGAAATAAGTGAAATTTCTGCAATTTTGCCCCAAAATGAGGAAAATTTCTGCCTTTTTGCCCCCAAATAAAAGAAATTTCAGCCTTTTTACCACAAAATAAGGGGAATTTCTGCATTTTTGCCCCAAAATATGGGAAATTTCTGCGTTTTTGCCCCCAAATAAGAACAATTTCTGCAATTTTGTACCAAAATAAAAGAAATATCTGACTTTTTGCCACAAAAAAGAAAAGTTCTGCTTTTTTTTACTGACATAAGTGAAATTTCTGCAATTTTGCCTCAAAATAAGTGAAATTTCTGCAATTTCACCCCAAAATAAGAGAAATTTCTGGAATTTTGCCCCAAAATAAGTGGAATTTCTGAGTTTTGCCCCAAAATAAGTGAAATTTCTGTCTTTTTGCCCCAACATATAGGGAATTTCTGCCTTTTTGCCCCACAATTAGGGGAATTTCTGCAATTTTGCTCCAAAAGAGAGGGAATTTCTGACTTTTTGCCCGAAAAATAAGAAGAATGCATACCTTTTTGCCATAAAAAAGGGAAATTTCTTCATTTTTGCTCCAAAATAAGGGGAATTTCTGCTTTTTTGCCTCTTAATAAGTGGAATTTCTGTCTTTTTCCCCCAAAACAAAGGGAATTTATGTATTTTTTGCCCCAAAATAAGGAAAATTTCTGACTTATTACCCTGAAGTAAGTGAAATTTCTGCAATTTTGCCCCAAAATAAGGGAAATTTCTGCCTTTTGCCCCCAAATAAGGAGAATTTCTGCATTTTTGCCTCTTAATAAGTGGAATTTCTGTCTTTTTCCCCCAATACAAAGGGAATTTCTGTCTTTTTTGCCCCAAAATAAGGAAAATTTCTGACTTGTTTCCCAGAAGTAAGTGAAATTTCTGCAATTTTGCCCCAAAATAAGGGAAATTTCTGCCTTTTTTCCCCGAAATAAGGGGAATTTCAGCCTTTTTACCTCAAAATAAGGGGAATTTCTGCATTTTTGCCACAAAATATTTGGAATTTCTGCCTTTTTGCCCCAAAATAAGGAAAACTTCTGGCTTTTTTCCTGAAATAAGTGAAATTTCTGCAATTTTGCCTTAAAATAAAAGAAATTTCTGCAATTTTTCCCTATAATAAAGGAATTTTCTGCAATTTTGCCACAAAAGAAAGGGAATTTCTGTTTTTTGTCCCCAAATAAGGGAAATTTCTGCAATTTTGCCCTAAAATAAGGGAAATTTCTGCCTTTTGCCCCCAAATGAGGGGAATTTCTGCATTTTTGCCCCAAAATAAAGAAAATTACTGCATGTTTTACCCCAAATTAGGTGAATTTCTGCAATTTTGCTCCAAAATACGGGGATTTTCTGCCTATTTCGCCGAAAATAAACGGAATTTCTGCCATTTTGCCGCAAAATAAGTGAAATTTCTGCAGTTTTACCCCAAAATAAGGGGAAGTTCTGCATTTATGCCCAAAAATTAGGGGAATTTCTGCAATTTTGCTCCAAAATACGGGGAATTTCTGCCTTTTTTCCCCAATAATAAAGGGAATGTATATCTTTTTGCCATAAAACAGCGAAATTTCTTCATTTTTACCCCAAAATAGGGGAAGTTTCCACCTTTTTGACTCAAAAGAAGTGCAATTTCTCCCTTTTCCCCAAAAATAAACCAAATTTCTGTCTTTTTGCCCCAAAATAGGGGAATTTCTGACTTTTTGCCCTGAAATAAGTTAAATTTCTAAAATTTTTCCCCAAAATAAGGGAAATGTCTGCTTTTTGCCCCAAAATAAGGGGAATTTCTGCCTTTTTGCCACAAAATAAGGGGAATTTCAGAATTTTTACCTCAAAATAAGGGGAATTTCTGCATTTTTGCCCCTAAATATGGGAAATTTCTGCCTTTTTGCCCAAAATAAGAAAAATTTCTGCAATTTTGTACCAAAATAAAAGAAATTTCTGCCTTTTTGCCCCAAAATAGAAAATTTCTACTTTTTTTCCCTGAAATAAGTTAAATTTCTGCAATTATGCCCCAAAATAAGTGAAATTTCTGCAATTTTGCCCCAAAATAAGGGAAATTTCTGGAATTTTGCCCCAAAATAAGTGGAATTTCTGAGTTTTGCCCCAAAATAAGTGAAATTTCTGTCTTTTTGCCCCAACATATAGGGAATTTCTACCTTTTTTTTCCCACAATTAGGGGAATTTCTGCAATTTTGCTTCAAAAGAGAGGGAATTTCTGACTTTTTGCCCGAAAAATAAGAACAATGCATACCTTTTTGCCATAAAAAAGGGAAATTTCTTCATTTTTGCTCCAAAATAAGGGGAATTTCTGCTTTTTTGCCTCTTAATAAGTGGAATTTCTGTCTTTTTCCCCCAAAATAAAGGGAATTTATGTCTTTTTTGCCCCAAAATAAAAAAAATTTCTGACTTATTCCCCTGAAGTAAGTGAAATTTCTGCAATTTTGCCCCAAAATAAGAGAAATTTCTGCCTTTTGCCCCCAAATAAAGAGAATTTCTGCATTTTTGCCTCTTAATAAGTGGAATTTCTGTCTTTTTCCCACAATACAAAGGGAATTTCTGTCTTTTTTGCCCCAAATTAAGGAAAATTTCTGACTTGTTTCCCAGAAGTAAGTGAAACTTCTGCAATTTTGCCCCAAAATAAGGGAAATTTCTGCCTTTTTCCCCGAAATAAGGGGAATTTCAGCCTTTTTACCTCAAAATAAGGGGAATTTCTGCATTTTTGCCACAAAATATTTGGAATTTCTGCCTTTTTGCCCCAAAATAAGGAAAACTTCTGCCTTTTTTCCTTAAATAAGTGAAATTTCTGCAATTTTGCCTTAAAATAAAAGAAATTTCTGCAATTTTTCCCCATAATAAAGGAATTTTCTGCAATTTTGCCCCAAAAGACAGGGAATTTCTGTTTTTTGTCCCCAAATAAGGGAAATTTCTGCAATTTTGCCCTAAAATAAGGGATATTTCTGCCTTTTGCCCCCAAATAAGGGGAATTTCTGCATTTTTGCCCCAAAATAAAGAAAATTACTGCATGTTTTACCACAAATTAGGTGAATTTCTGCAATTTTGCTCCAAAACACGAGGATTTTCTTCCTATTTCGCCGAAAATAAACGGAATTTCTGCCATTTGGCCGCGAAATAAGTGAAATTTCTGCAGTTTTACCCCAAAATAAGGGGAAGTTCTGCGTTTTTGCCCAAAAATTAGGGGAATTTCTGCAATTTTGCTCCAAAATACGGGGAATTTCTGCCTTTTTTCCCCAATAATAAAGGGAATGTATATCTTTTTGCCATAAAAAAGGGAAATTTTTTCATTTTTACCCCAAAATAAGGGAATTTTCTGCATTTTTGACTCAAAAGAAGTGCAATTTCTCCATTTCCCCCAAAAATAAACCGAATTTCTGTCTTTTTGCCCAAAAATAAGGAGAATTTCTGACTTTTTGTCCTGAAATAAGTTAAATTTCTAAAATTTTTCCACAAAATAAGGGAAATATCTGCTTTTTGCCCCAAAATAAAAGGAATTTCTGCCTTTTTGCCACAAAATAAGGGGAATTTCAAAATTTTTACCTCAAAATAAGGGGAATTTCAGCAATTTTGCCCCAAAATATGTGAAATTTCTGCAATTTTGCCCCAAAATAAGTGAAATTTCTGAGTTTTGTCTCATAATAAAAAGAATTTCTGTCTTTTTGCCCCAACATATAGGGAATTTCTGCCTTTTTGCCCCACAATTAGGGGAATTTCTGCAATTTTGCTCCAAAATACGGGGAATTTCTGCCTTTTTGCCCGAAAATAAGAAGAATGCATACCTTTTTGCCATAAAAAAAATTTCTTCATTTTTGCTCCAAAATAAGGGGAATTTCTGCTTTTTTGCCTCTTAATAAGTGGAATTTCTGTCTTTTTCCTCCAATACAAAGGGAATTTCTGTCTTTTTTGCCCCAAAATAAGGAAAATTTCTGACTTGTTACCCAGAAGTAAGTGAAATTTGTGCAATTTTGCCCCAAAATAAGGGAAATTTCTGCCTTTTTTCCCCGAAATAAGGGGAATTTAAGCCTTTTTTCCTCAAAATAAAGGGAATTTCTGCATTTTTGCCACAAAATATTTGGAATTTCTGACATTTTGCCCCCAAATAAGGAAAACTTCTGCCTTTTTTCCTGAAATAAGTGAAATTTCTGCAATTTTGCCTTAAAATAAGTGAAAATTCTGTGTTTTGCCCCCAAATAAGGAGAATTTCTGTATTTTTGCCCCAATATATAGGGAATTTCTGCCTTTTTGCCCCACAATTAAAGGAATTTCTGCAATTTTGCTCCAAAATACGGGGATTTTCTGCCTTTTTGCCCGAAAATAAAAAGAATGCATATCTTTTTGCCATAAACAAGGGAAATTTCTTCATTTTTGCTCCAAAATAAGGGGAATTTCTGCTTTTTTGGCTCTAAATAAGTGGAATTTCTGTTTTTTTCCCCCAAAACAAAGGGAATTTCTGTCTCTTTTGCCCCAAAATAAGGAAAATTTCTGAATTATTAACCTGAAATAAGTGAAATTTCTGCAATTTTGCCCCAAAA
The DNA here is from genome assembly GCF_963924665.1 of Micromys minutus. Classification (NCBI taxonomy): domain Eukaryota; kingdom Metazoa; phylum Chordata; class Mammalia; order Rodentia; family Muridae; genus Micromys; species Micromys minutus. The sequence continues at coordinate 69,464 of NW_027667414.1, read as the reverse complement.
TGAGGAAAATTTCTGCCTTTTTGTCCCCAAATAAGGGGAATTTCAGCTTTTTTAACTCAAAATAATAGGATTTTCTGCATTTTTGCCCCAAAATATGGGAAATTTCTGCCTTTTTGACCCAAAATGAGAACAATTTCTGCAATTTTCTACCAAAATTAAAGAAATTTCTGCCTTTTTGCCCCAAAATAAGAAAATTTCTGCTTTTTTTCTGAAATAAGTGAAATTTCTGCAATTTTGCCCTAAAATAAGTGAAATTTCTGAGTTTTGCCCCAAAATAAGTGAAATTTCTGTCTTTTTGCCCCAACATATAGGGAATTTCTGCCTTTTTGCCCCACAATTAAAGGAATTTCTGCAATTTTGCTCCAAAATACGGGGATTTTCTGCCTTTTTGCCCGAAAATAAAAAGAATGCATATCTTTTTGCCATAAACAAGGGAAATTTCTTCATTTTTGCTCTAAAATATGGGGAATTTCTGCTTTTTTGGCTCTAAATAAGTGGAATTTCTGTTTTTTTCCCCCAAAACAAAGGGAATTTCTGTCTCTTTTGCCCCAAAATAAGGAAAATTTCTGAATTATTAACCTGAAATAAGTGAAATTTCTGCAATTTTGCCCCAAAATGAGGAAAATTTCTGCCTTTTTGTCCCCAAATAAGGGGAATTTCAGCTTTTTTAACTCAAAATAATAGGATTTTCTGCATTTTTGCCCCAAAATATGGGAAATTTCTGCCTTTTTGACCCAAAATGAGAACAATTTCTGCAATTTTCTACCAAAATTAAAGAAATTTCTGCCTTTTTGCCCCAAAATAAGAAAATTTCTGCTTTTTTTCTGAAATAAGTGAAATTTCTGCAATTTTGCCCTAAAATAAGTGAAATTTCTGAGTTTTGCCCCAAACTAAGTGAAATTTCTGTCTTTTTGCCCCAACATATAGGGAATTTCTGCCTTTTTGGCCCACAATTAGGGGGATTTCTGCAATTTTGCTCCAAAAAACGGGGAATTTCTGTCTTTTTGCCCGAAAATAAGAAGAATGCATACCTTTTTGCCATCGAAAAGGGAAATTTCTTCATTTTTGCTCCTAAATAAGGGGAATTTCTGCTTTTTTGCCTCTAAATAAGTGGAATTTCTGTCTTTTTCCCCCAAAACAAAGGGAATTTCTGTATTTTTGCACCAAAATAAAAATAATTTCTGACTTATTATTCTGAAATAAGTGAAATTTCTGCAATTTTGTCCCAAAATAAGGGAAATTTCTGCCTTTTTGCCCCCAAATAAGGGGAATTTCAGCCTTTTACCTCAAAATAAGGGGAAATTCTGCGTTTTTGCCCCAAAATATGGGAAATGTCTGCCTTTTTGCCCCAAAATAAGGAAAATTTCTGCAATTTTGTACCAAAATAAAAGAAATATCTGCCTTTTTGCCCCAAAATTAGAAAATTTCTGCTTTTTTTTCGGAAATAAGTGAAATTTCTGCAATTTTGCCCCAAAATAATTGAAATTTCTAAGTTTTGCCCCAAAATAAAGGAAATTTCTGCCTTTTTGCCCCCAAATAAGGGGAAGTTCAGCATTTTTACCTTAAAATAAGGGGAATTTCTGCATTTTTGCCCCAAAATATGAGAAATTTCTGCCTTTTTCCCAAAATAAGAAAAATTTCTGCAATTTTGTACCAAAATAAAAGATATTTCTGCCTCTTTGCCCCAAAATAAGAAAATTTCTGCTTTTTTTCTGAAATAAGTGAAATTTCTGCAATTTTGCCCCAAAGTAAGTGAAATTTCTGAGTGTTGCCCCAAAATAAGGAAAATTTCTGTCTTTTTGCCCCAACATATAGGGAATTTCTGCCTTTTTGCCCCACAATTAGGGGAATTTCTGCAATTTTGCTCCAAAATACGGGGAATTTCTGCCTTTTTGCCCGAAAATAAGAAGAATGAATACCTTTTTGCCATAAAAAAGGGAAATTTCTTTATTTTTGCTCCAAAATAAGGGAAATTTCTGCTTTTTTGCTTGTAAATAAGTGGAATTTCTGTTTTTTTCCCCCAAAACAAAGGGAATTTCTGTCTTTTTTGCCCCAAAATAAGGAAAATTTCTGACTTATTACCCTGAAATAAGTGAAATTTCTGCAATTTTGCCCCTAAATAAGGGAAATTTCTGCCTTCTTGCCCTCAAATAAAGGGATTTTCAGCCTTTATACCTCAAAATAAGAGGAATTTCCGCATTTTTGCCCCAAAATATGGGAAATTTCTGCCTTTTTGCCCAAAATAAGAAAAATTTCTGCAATTTTGTACCAAAATAAAAGAAATTTCTGCCTTTTTGCCCCAAAATAAGTGAAATTTCTGCTTTTTTCTGAAATAAGTGAAATTTCTGCAATTTTGCCCCAAAATAAGTGAAAATTCTGAGTTTTGCCACAAAATAAGGAGAATTTCTCTATTTTTGCCCTAATAAATAGGGATTTTCTGCCTTTTTGTCCCACAATTGAAGGAATTTCTGCAATTTTGCTCCCAATACGGGGAATTTCTGCCTTTTTGCCTGAAAATAAGAAAAATGCATACCTTTTTGCCATAAAAAAGGAAAATTTCTTCATTTTTGCTCCAAAATAAGGGGAATTTCTGCTTTTTTGTCTCTAAATAAGTGGAATTTCTGTCTTTTTCCCCCAAAACAAAGGGAATTTCTGTCTTTTTTGCCCCAAAATAAGGAAAATTTCTGACTTATTACCCTGAAATAAGTGAAATTTCTGCAATTTTGCCCCAAAATGAGGAAAATTTCTGCCTTTTTGCCCCCAAATAAAAGAAATTTCAGCCTTTTTACCACAAAATAAAAGGAATTTCTGCATTTTTTCCCCAAAATATGGGAAATTTCTGCGTTTTTGCCCCCAAATAAGAACAATTTCTGCAATTTTGTACCAAAATAAAAGAAATATCTGACTTTTTGCCCCAAATAAGAAAAGTTCTGCTTTTTTTACTGACATAAGTGAAATTTCTGCAATTTTGCCCCAAAATAAGTGAAATTTCTGCAATTTCGCCCCAAAATAAGAGAAATTTCTGGAATTTTGCCCCAAAATAAGTGGAATTTCTGAGTGTTGCCCCAAAATAAGTGAAATTTCTGTCTTTTTGCCCCAGCATATAGGGAATTTCTGCCTTTTTGCCCCACAATTAGGGGAATTTCTGCAATTTTGCTCCAAAATACGGGGAATTCTGACTTTTTGCCCGAAAAATAAGAAGAATGCATACCTTTTTGCCATAAAAAAGGGAAATTTCTTCATTTTTGCTCCAAAATAAGGGGAATTTCTGCTTTTTTGCTTGTAAATAAGTGGAATTTCTGTTTTTTTACCCCAAAGCAAAGGGAATTTCTGTCTTTTTTGCCCCAAAATAAGGAAAATTTCTGACTTATTACCCTGAAATAAGTGAAATTTCTGCAATTTTGCCCCTAAATAAGGGAAATTTCTGCCTTTTTGCCTCCAAATAAGGGGAATTTCAGCCTTTTTACCTCAAAATAAGAGGAATTTCCGCATTTTTGCCCCAAAATATGGGAAATTTCTGCCTTTTTGCCCCAAAATAAGAAAAATTTCTGCAATTTTGTACCAAAATAAAAGATTTTTCTGCCTTTTTGCCCCAAAATAAGTGAAATTTCTGCTTTTTTTCTGAAATAAGTGAAATTTCTGCAATTTTGCCCCAAAATAAGTGAAAATTCTGAGTTTTGCCACAAAATAAGGAGAATTTCTCTATTTTTGCCCTAATAAATAGGGAATTTCTGCCTTTTTGTCCCACAATTGAAGGAATTTCTGCAATTTTGCTCCCAATACGGGGAATTTCTGCCTTTTTGCCTGAAAATAAGAAAAATGCATACCTTTTTGCAATAAAAAAGGAAAATTTCTTCATTTTTGCTCCAAAATAAGGGGAATTTCTGCTTTTTTGTCTCTAAATAAGTGGAATTTCTGTCTTTTTCCCTCAAAACAAAGGGAATTTCTGTCTTTTTTGCCCCAAAATAAGGAAAATTTCTGAATTATTACCCTGAAAGAAGTGAAATTTCTGCAATTTTGCCCCAAAATGAGGAAAATTTCTGCCTTTTTGCCCCCAAATAAAAGAAATTTCAGCCTTTTTACCACAAAATAAAAGGAATTTCTGCATTTTTTCCCCAAAATATGGGAAATTTCTGCGTTTTTGCCCCCAAAAAAGAACAATTTCTGCAATTTTGTACCAAAATAAAAGAAATATCTGACTTTTTGCCCCAAAAAAGAAAAGTTCTGCTTTTTTTTACTGACATAAGTGAAATTTCTGCAATTTTGCCCCAAAATAAGTGATATTTCTGCAATTTCGCCCCAAAATAAGAGAAATATCTGGAATTTTGCCCCAAAATAAGTGGAATTTCTGAGTTTTGCCCCAAAATAAGTGAAATTTCTGTCTTTTTGCCCCAACACATAGGGAATTTCTGCCTTTTTGCCCCACAATTAGCGGAATTTCTGCAATTTTGCTTCAAAACAGAGGGAATTTCTGACTTTTTGCCCGAAAAATAAGAAGAATGCATACCTTTTTGCCATAAAAAAGGGAAATTTCTTCATTTTTGCTCCAAAAAAGGGGAATTTCTGATTTTGCCTCTTAATAAGTGGAATTTCTGTCTTTTTCCCCCAAAACAAAGGGAATTCATGTCTTTTTTGCCCCAAAATAAGGAAAATTTCTGACTTATTACCCTGAAGTAAGTGAAATTTCTGCAATTTTGCCCCAAAATAAGGGAAATTTCTGCCTTTTGCCCCCAAATGAGAATTTCTGCATTTTTGCCTCTTAATAAGTGGAATTTCTGTCTTTTCCCCCCAATACAAAGGGAATTTCTGTCTTTTTTGCCCCAAAATAAGGAAAATTTCTGACTTGTTTCCCAGAAGTAAGTGAAATTTCTGCAATTTTGCCCCAAAATAAGGGAAATTTCTGCCTTTTTTTTTCCGAAATAAGGGGAATTTCAGCCTTTTTACCTCAAAATAAAGGGAATTTCTGCATTTTTGCCACAAAATATTTGGAATTTCTGACTTTTTGCCCCAAAATAAGGAAAACTTCTGCCTTTTTTCCTGAAATAAGTGAAATTTCTGCAATTTTGCCTTAAAATAAAAGAAATTTCTGCAATTTTTCCCCATAATAACGGAATTTTCTGCAATTTTGCCCCAAAAGAAAGGGAATTTCTGTTTTTTGTCCCCAAATAAGGGAAATTTCTGCAATTTTGCCCTAAAATAAAGGAAATTTCTGCCTTTTGCCCCCAAATAAGGGGAATTTCTGCATTTTTGCCCCAAAATAAAGAAAATTACTGCATGTTTTACCCCAAATTAGGTGAATTTCTGCAATTTTGCTCCAAAATACGGGGATTTTCTGCCTATTTCGCCGAAAATAAACGGAATTTCTGCCATTTTGCCGCGAAATAAGTGAAATTTCTGCAGTTTTACCCCAAAATAAGGGGAAGTTCTGCGTTTTTGCCCAAAAATTAGGGAAATTTCTGCAATTTTGCTCCAAAATACGGGGAATTTCTGCTTTTTTCCCCAATAATAAAGGGAATGTATATCTTTTTGCCATAAAACAGCGAAATTTCTTCATTTTTACCCCAAAATAAGGGAAGTTTCCGCCTTTTTGACTCAAAAGAAGTGCAATTTCTCCCTTTTCCCCAAAAATAAACCAAATTTCTGTCTTTTTGCCCCTAAATAAGGGGAATTTCTGACTTTTTGCCCTGAAATAAGTTAAATTTCTAAAATTTTTCCCCAAAATAAGGGAAATGTCTGCTTTTTGCCCCAAAATAAGGGGAATTTCTGCCTTTTTGCCACAAAAAAAGGGGAATTTCAGAATTTTTACCTCAAAATAAGGGGAATTTCTGCATTTTTGCCCATAAATATGGGAAATTTCTGCCTTTTTGCCCAAAATAAAAAAAATTTCTTCAATTTTGTACCAAAATAAAAGAAATTTCTGCCTTTTTGCCCCAAAATAGAAAATTTCTACTTTTTTTCCCTGAAATAAGTTAAATTTCTGCAATTTTGCCCCAAAATAAGTGAAATTTCTGCAATTTTGCCCCAAAATAAGGGAAATTTCTGGAATTTTGCTTCAAAATAAGTGGAATTTCTGAGTTTTGACCCAAAATAAGGAGATTTTCTGTCTTTTTGCTCCAACATATTGTGAATTTTGATTTTGGCCCCACAATTAAGGGAATTTCTGCAATTTTGCTCCAAAATACGGGGAATTTCTGCCTTTTTGCCCGAAAATAAGAACAAATTCTGCAATTTTGTACAAAAATAAAAGAAATTTCTGACTCTTTCCCAAAAAGAAAATTTCTGCTTTTTTTTTCTGAAATAAGTGAAATTTCTGCAATTTTGCCCCAAAATATGTAAAATTTCTGCAATTTTGCCCCAAAATAAGGGAAATTTCTGAGTTTTGCCCCAAAATAAGAGGAATTTCTGTTTTTACCCCAACATATAGGGAATTTCTGACTTTTTGCCCCACAATTAAAGGAATTTCTGCAATTTTGCTCCAAAACACGGGGATTTTCTGCCTTTTTGACCAAAAATAAGAAGAATGCATACCTTTTTGCCAGAAAAAATGGAAATTTCTTCATTTTTGCTCCAAAATAAGGGGAATTTCTGCTTTTTTGCCTGTAAATAAGTGGAATTTCTTTTTTTCCCCAAAAACAAAGGGAATTTCTGTCTTTTTTGCCCCAAAATAAGGAAAATTTCTGACTTATTACCCTGAAATAAGTGAAATTTCTGCAATTTTGCCCCAAAATAATTGAAATTTCTGAGTTTTGTCCTAAAATAAGGGAAATTTCTGCCTTTTTGCCCTCAAATAAGGAGAATTTCAGCATTTTTACCTCAAAATAAGGATAATTTCAGCATTTTGCCCCCAAATATGGGAAATTTCTGCCTTTTTGCCCAAAATAAGAAAAATTTCTGCAATTTTGTACCAAAATAAAAGAAATTTTTGCCTTTTTATCCCAAAATAAGAAAATTTCTGCTTTTTTTTCTGAAATAAGTGAAATTTCTGCAATTTTGCCCCAAAATAAGTGAAATTTCTGAGTTTTGCCCCAAAATAAGGAGAATTTCTGTCTTTTTGCCCCAACATATAGGGAATTTCTGCCTTTTTGCCCCACAATTAGAAGAATTTCTGCAAATTGCTCCAAAATACGGGGAATTTCTGCCTTTTTGCCCGAAAATAAGAAGAATGCATACCTTTTTGCCATAAAAAAGTGAAATTTCTTCATTTTTGCTCCAAAATAAGGGGAATTTCTGTTTTTTTGCTTGTAAATAAGTGGAATTTCTGTATTTTTACCCCAAAGCAAAGGGAATTTCTGTCTTTTTTGCCCCAAAATAAAAAAAGTTTTTGACTTATTACCCTGAAATAAGTGAAATTTCTGCAATTTTGCCCCTAAATAAGGGAAATATCTGCCTTTTTGCCCCCAAATAAAGGGAATGTCAGCCTTTATACCTCAAAATAAGGGGAATTTCTGCATTTTTGCCCCAAAATATGGAAAATTTCTGCCTTTTTGCCCCAAAATAAGAAAAATTTCTGCAATTTTGTACCAAAATAAAAGAAATTTCTGCCTTTTTGCCCCAAAATAAGTGAAATTTCTGCTTTTTTTCTGAAATAAGTGAAATTTCTGCAATTTTGCCCCAAAATAAGTGAAAATTCTGAGTTTTGCCCCAAAATAAGGAGAATTTCTGTATTTTTGCCCTAATATATAGGGAATTTCTGCCTTTTTGTCCCACAATTAAAGGAATTTCTGCAATTTTGCTCCTAATACAGGGAATTTCTGCCTTTTTGCCCGAAAATAAGAAAAATGCATACCTTTTTGCCAGAAAAAAGGGAAATTTCTTCATTTTTGCTCCAAAATAAAGGGAATTTCTGCTTTTTTGCCTCTCAATAAGTGGAATTTCTGTCTCTTTCCCCCAAAACAAAGGGAATTTCTGTCTTTTTTGCCCCAAAATAAGGAAAATTTCTGACTTATTACCCTGAAATAAGTGAAATTTCTGTAATTTTGCCCCAAAATAAGGGAAATTTCTTCCTTTTTGCCACAAAATAAGGGACATTTCTGTGTTTTTGCCCCAAAATAAGGGAAATTTCAGCCTTTTTAACTCATAATATGGGTAATCTTTGCTTTTTGCCCTAAAATATGGGGAATTTCTGTATTTTGTCCTAAAATAAAGAAAATTTCTGCAATTTTGTACCAAAATAAAAGCAATTTTTGCCTTTTTGCCCCAAAATAAGAGAAATTTCTGCATTTTTTCCCTGAAATAAGTGAAATTTCTGTAATTTTGCCACAAAATAAGGGAGATTTCTGCAATTTTGCCCCAAAATAAAGAAATTTTCTGGAATTTTGCCCCAATATAAGGAAAATTTCTGCCTTTTTGCCCCCAAATAAAAGGAATTTCAGCCTTTTTACCTCAAAATATGGGGAATTTCTGCATTTTTGCCCAAAAATATAAGGAATTTTGCCTTTTGCCCCAAAATAAGAAAAATTTCTGGAATTTTGTACCAAAATAAAAGAAATTTCTGCCTTTTGGCCCCAAAATAAGAAAACTTCTGCATTTTTTCTGAAATAAGTGAAATTTCTGAAATTTTGCCCCAAAATAAAGGAAATTTCTTCAATTTTGCCCCAAAATAAGAACAATTTCTGCAATTTTGTACCAAAATAAAAGAAATTTCTGCCTTTTTGCCCCAAAATAAAAAAATTTCTGCTTTTTTTTTGGAAATAAGTGAAATTTCTGCAATTTTGCCCCAAAATAATTGAAATTTCTAAGTTTTGCTCCAAAATAAAGGAAATTTCTGCCTTTTTGACCCAAATAAGGGGAAGTTCAGCATTTTTACCTTAAAATAAGGGGAAATTCTGCATTTTTGCCCCAAAATATGAGATATTTCTGCCTTTTTCCCAAAATAAGAAAAATTTCTGCAATTTTGCACCAAAATAAAAGAAATTTCTGCCTTTTTGCCCCAAAATAAGAAAATTTCTGCTTTTTATTCTGAAATAAGTGAAATTTCTGCAATTTTGCCCCAAAATAAGTGAAATTTCTGAGTTTTGCCCCAAAATAAGGAGAATTTCTGTCTTTTTGTCCCAACATATAGAAAATTTCTTCCTTTTTGCCCCACAATTAGGGGAATTTCTGCAATTTTGCTCCAAAACAGGGGGAATTTCTGCCTTTTTGCCCGAAAACAAGAAGAATGCATAACTTTTGGCCATAAAAAAGGGAAATTTCTTTATTTTTGCTCCAAAATAAGGGGAATTTCTGCTTTTTTGCCTCTTAATAAGTGGAATTTCTGTCTTTTTCCCCCAAAACAAAGGGAATTTCTATCTTTTTTGCCCCAAAATAAGGAAAATTTCTGACTTATTACCCTGAAGTAAGTGAAATTTCTGCAATTTTGCCCCAAAGGAGGGAAATTTCTGCCTTTTTGCCTCCAAATAAGGAAAATATCAGCCTTTTTACCTCAAAATAAGGGAAATTTCTGCATTTTTGCCCCAAAATATGGGAAATTTCTGCCTTTTTGCCCCAAAATAAGAACAAATTCTGCAATTTTGTACAAAAATAAAAGAAATTTCTGACTCTTTCCCAAAAAGAAAATTTCTGCTTTTTTTTTCTGAAATAAGTGAAATTTCTGCAATTTTGCCCCAAAATATATAAAATTTCTGCAATTTTGCCCCAAAATAAGGGAAATTTCTGAGTTTTGCCCCAAAATAAGAGGAATTTCTGTTTTTACCCCAACATATAGGGAATTTCTGACTTTTTGCCCCACAATTAAAGGAATTTCTGCAATTTTGCTCCAAAACACGGGGATTTTCTGCCTTTTTGACCAAAAATAAGAAGAATGCATACCTTTTTGCCAGAAAAAAATGGAAATTTCTTCATTTTTGCTCCAAAATAAGGGGAATTTCTGCTTTTTTGCCTGTAAATAAGTGGAATTTCTGTTTTTTTCCCCCAAAACAAAGGGAATTTCTGTCTTTTTTGCCCCAAAATAAGGAAAATTTCTGACTTATTACCCTGAAATAAGTGAAATTTCTGCAATTTTGCCCCAAAATAATTGAAATTTCTGAGTTTTGTCCTAAAATAAGGGGAATTTCTGCCTTTTTGCCCTCAAATAAGGAGAATTTCAGCATTTTTACCTCAAAATAAGGATAATTTCAGCATTTTGCCCCCAAATATGGGAAATTTCTGCCTTTTTGCCCAAAATAAGAAAAATTTCTGCAATTTTGTACCAAAATAAAAGAAATTTCTGCCTTTTTATCCCAAAATAAGAAAATTTCTGCTTTTTTTTCTGAAATAAGTGAAATTTCTGCAATTTTGCCCCAAAATAAATGAAATTTCTGAGTTTTGCCCCAAAATAAGGAGAATTTCTGTCTTTTTGCCCCAACATATAGGGAATTTCTGCCTTTTTGCCCCACAATTAGAAGAATTTCTCCAAATTGCTCCAAAATACGGGGAATTTCTGCCTTTTTGCCCGAAAATAAGAAGAATGCATACCTTTTTGCCATAAAAAAGTGAAATTTCTTCATTTTTGCTCCAAAATAAGGGGAATTTCTGCTTTTTTGCTTGTAAATAAGTGGAATTTCTGTTTTTTTACCCCAAAGCAAAGGGAATTTCTGTCTTTTTTGCCCCAAAATAAGGAAAGTTTTTGACTTATTACCCTGAAATAAGTGAAATTTCTGCAATTTTGCCCCTAAATAAGGGAAATTTCTGCCTTTTTGCCCCCAAATAAAGGGAATTTCAGCCTTTATACCTCAAAATAAGGGGAATTTCTGCATTTTTGCCCCAAAATAAGAAAAATTTCTGCAATTTTGTACCAAATTAAAAGAAATTTCTGACTTTTTGCCCCAAAAAAGAAAAGTTCTGCTTTTTTTTACTGACATAAGTGAAATTTCTGCAATTTTGCCCCAAAATAAGTGAAATTTCTGCAATTTCGCCCCAAAATAAGTGAAAATTCTGAGTTTTGCCCCAAAATAAGGAGAATTTCTGTATTTTTGCCCTAATAATTGGGAATTTCTGCCTTTTTGTCCCACAATTAAAGGAATTTCTGCAATTTTGCTCCAAATACTGGGAATTTCTGCCTTTTTGCCCGAAAATAAGAAAAATGCATACCTTTTTGCCAGAAAAAAGGGAAATTTCTTCATTTTTGCTCCAAAATAAGGGGAATTTCTGCTTTTTTGCCTCTCAATAAGTGGAATTTCTGTCTCTTTCCCCCAAAACAAAGGGAATTTCTGTCTTTTTTGCACCAAAATAAGGAAAATTTCTGACTTATTACCCTGAAATAAGTGAAGTTTCTGCAATTTTGCCCCAAAATGAGGAAAATTTCTGCCTTTTTGCCCCCAAATAAGGGGAATTTCAGCCTTTTTACCACAAAATAAGGGGAATTTCTGCATTTTTGCCCCAAAGTATGGGAAATTTCTGCGTTTTTGCCCCAAAATAAGAACAATTTCTGCAATTTTGTACCAAAATAAAAGAAATTTCTGACTTTTTGCCCCAAAAAAGAAAAGTTCTGCTTTTTTTTACTGACATAAGTGAAATTTCTGCAATTTTGCCCCAAAATAAGTGAAATTTCTGCAATTTCGCCCCAAAATAAAATAAATTTCTGGAATTTTGCACCAAAATAAGTGGAATTTCTGAGTTTTGCCCCAAAATAAAGAGAATTTCTGCCTTTTTGCCCCAACATATAGGGAATTTCTGCCTTTTTGCCCCACAATTAGGGGAATTTCTGCAATTTTGCTCCAAAAAACGGGGAATTTCTGCTTTTTTGCCCGAAAACAAGAAGAATGCATACCTTTTTGCCATAAAAAAGGGAAATTTCTTCATTTTTCTCCAAAATAAGGGGAATTTCTGCTTTTTTGCCTCTTAATAAGTGGAATTTCTGTCTTTTTCCCCCAAAACAAAGGGAATTTCTGTCTTTTTGCCCCAAAATAAGGGGAATTTCTGACTTTTTTCCCTGAAATAAGTTAAATTTCTAAAATTTTTTTCCAAAATAAGGGAAATGTCTGCTTTTTGCCCCAAAATAAGGGGAATTTCTGCCTTTTTGCCACAAAATAAAGGGAATTTCAGAATTTTTACCTCAAAATAAGGGGAATTTCTGCATTTTTGCCCCTAAATATGGGAAATTGCTGCCTTTTTGCCCAAAATAAGAAAAATTTCTGCAATTTTGTACTAAAATAAAAGAAATTTCTGCCTTTTTGCCCCAAAATAAGAAAATTTCTACTTTTTTCCCTGAAATAAGTTAAATTTCTGAGATTTTTCCCCAAAATAAGTGAAATTTCTCCAATTTTGCCCCAAAATAAGGGAAATTTCTGGAATTTTGCCCCAAAATAAGTGGAATTTCTGAGTTTTGCCCCAAAATAAGAAGAATTTCTGTCTTTTTGCCTCAACATATAGGGAATTTCTGACTTTTTGCCCCACAATTAAGGGAATTTCTGCAATTTTTTTCCAAAATACGGGGAATTTCTGCCTTTTTGCCCGAAAATAAGAAGAATGCATAGCTTTTTGCCATAAAAAGGGAAATTTCTTCATTTTTGCTCCAAAATAAGGGGAATTTCTGCTTTTTTGCCTCTAAATAAGTGGAATTTCTGTCTCTTTCCCCCAAAACAAAGGTAATTTCTGTCTTTTTGCCCCAAAATAAGGAAAATTTCTGACTTATTACCCTGAAATAAGTGAAATTTCTGCAATTTTGCCCCCAAATAAGGGAAATTTCTGCCTTTTTGCCACAAAATTATGGAAATTTCAGTCTTTTTGCCCCAAAATAAGGGAAATTTCAGCCTTTTTACCTCATAATAAGGTTAATCTCTGCTTTTTGCCCTAAAATATGGGAAATTTTGTATTTTGCCCCAAAATAAAGAAAATTTCTGCAATTTTGTACCAAAATAAAAGCAATTTCTGCCTTTTTGCCCCAAAATAAGAAAAATTTCTGCTTTTTTTCCCTGAAATAAGTGAAATTTTTGTAATTTTGCCACAAAATAAGGGAGATTTGTTCAATTTTGCCCCAAAATAAAGAAAATTTCTGGAATTTTGCCCCAAAATAAGGAAAATTTCTGCCTTTTTGCCCCCAAATAAAGGGAATTACAGCCTTTTTACCTCAAAATAAGGGAAATTTCTGCATTTTTGCCCGAAAATATGGGAAATTTCTGCCTTTTTGCCCCAAAATAAGAACAATTTCTGCAATTTTGTAACAAAATAAAAGAAATTTCTGACTTTTTGCCCCAAAAAAGAAAAGTTCTGCTTTTTTTTACTGACATAAGTGAAATATCTGCAATTTTGCCCCAAAATAAGTGAAATTTCTGCAATTTTTCCCCAAAATAAGGGAAATTTCTGAAATTTTGCCCCAATATAATTGGAATTTCTGAGTTTCGCCCCAAAATAAGGAGAATTTCTGTCTTTTTGCCCCAACATATAGGGAATTTCTGCCCTTTTGCCCCACAATTAGGGGAATTTCTGCAATTTTGCTCCAAAAACGGGAAATTTCTGCCTTTTTGCCCAAAAACAAGAAGAATGCATACCTTTTTGCCATAAAAAAAAGAAATTTCTTCATTTTTTCTCCAAAATCAGGGGAATTTCTGCTTTTTTGCCTCTAAATAAGTGGAATTTCTGTCTTTTCCTCCCAAAACAAAGGGAATTTCTGTCTTTTTTGCCCCAAAATAAGGAAAATTTGTGACTTATTACCCTGAAATAAGTGAAATTTCTGCAATTTTGCACCAAAATAAGGGAAATTTCTGCATTTTTGCCTCCAAATAAAGGGAATTTCAGCATTTTTACCTCAAAATAAGGGGAATTTCTGCACTTTTGCCCCAAAATATGGGAAATTTCTGCCTTTTTGTCCCAAAATAAGAAAAATTTCTGCAATTTTGTACCAAAATAAAAAAATTTCTGCCTTTTTGCCCCAAAATAAGTGAAATTTCTGCTTTTTTTTTCTGAAATAAGTGAAATTTCTGCAATTTTTCCCCAAAATAAGTGAAAATTCTGAGTTTTGCCCCAAAATAAGGGAAATTTCTGGAATTTTGCCCCAAAATAAGTGGAATTTCTGAGTTTTGCCCCAAAAAAGGAAAATTTCTGTCTTTTTGCCCCAACATATAGGGAATTTCTGCGTTTTTGCCCCACAATTAGGGGAATTTTTGCAATTGTGCTCCAAAATACGGGGAATTTCTGCCTTTTTGCCCGAAAACAAGAAGAATGCATACCTTTTTGCCATAAAAAAGAAAAATTTCTTCATTTTTGCTTCAACATATGGGGAATTTCTGCTTTTTTGCCTCTTAATAAGTCGAATTTATGTCTTTTTCCCCCAAAACAAAGGGAGTTTCCGTCTTTTTTGCCCCATAATAAGGAAAATTTCTGACTTATTACCCTGAGGTAAGTGAAATTTCTGCAATTTTGCCCCAAAATAAGGGAAATTTATGCCTTTTTGCCCCTAAATAAGGGGAATTTCAGCATTTTTACCACAAAATAAGGGGAATTTCTGCATTTTTGCCACAAAACATTTGGAATTTCTGCCTTTTTGCTCCAAAATAAGAAAAACTTCTGCCTTTTTTCCTGAAATAAGTGAAATTTCTGCAATTTTGCCCCAAAATAAGTGAAATTTCTGCAATTTTGTCCCAAAATAAGTGAAATTTCTGAAATTTGGCCCAAAATAAGAGAAATTTCTGGAATTTTGCCCCAAAATAATTGAAATTTCTGAGTTTTGCCCCAAAATAAGAGGAATTTCTGCCTTTTTGCCCCCAAATAATAGGAATTTCAGCATTTTTACCTCAAAATAAGGGGAATTTCTGCATTTTTGCCCCAAAATATGGGAAATTTCAGCCTTTTTGCCCAAAATAAGAAAAATTTCTGCAATTTTGTACCAAAATAAAAGAAATTTCTGCCTTTTTGCCCCAAAATAAGAAAATTTCTGCTTTTTTTTCTGAAATAAGTGAAATTTCTGCAATTTTGCCCCAAAATAAGTGAAATTTCTGAGTTTTGCCCCAAAATAAGGAGAATTTCTGTCTTTTTGCCCCAACATATAGGGAATTTCTGCCTTTTTGCCCCACAATTAGAAGAATTTCTGCAATTTCGCTCCAAAACAGGGGGAATTTTTGCCTTTTTGCCCGAAAACAAGAAGAATGCATAACTTTTGGCCATAAAAAAGGGAAATTTCTTTATTTTTGCTCCAAAATAAGGGGAATTTCTGCTTTTTTGCCTCTTAATAAGTGGAATTTCTGTCTTTTTCCCTCAAAACAAAGGGAATTTCTGTCTTTTTTGCCACAAAATAAGGAAAATTTCTGACTTATTACCCTGAAATAAGTGAAATTTCTGCAATTTTGCCCCAAAAGGAGGGAAATTTCTGCCTTTTTGCCTCCAAATAAGGAAAATATCAGCCTTTTTACCTCAAAATAAAGAAAATTTCTGCATTTTTGCCCCAAAATATGGGATATTTCTGCCTTTTTGCCCCAAAATAAGAACAAATTCTGCAATTTTGTACAAAAATAAAAGAAATTTCTGACTTTTTTCCCAAAAAGAAAATTTCTGCTTTTTTTTTCTGAAATAAGTGAAATTTCTGCAATTTTGCCCCAAAATATGTGAAATTTCTGCAATTTTTCCCCAAAATAAGGGAAATTTCTGAATTTGCCCCAAAATAAGAGGAATTTCTGTTTTTACCCCAACATATACGGAATTTCTGCCTTTTTGCTTCACAATTAAAGGAATTTCTGCAATTTTGCTCCAAAACACGGGGATTTTCTGCCTTTTTGACCAAAAATAAGAAGAATGCATACCGTTTTGCCATAAAAAATGGAAATTTCTTCATTTTTGCTCCAAAATAAGGGGAATTTCTGCATTTTTGCCTCTAAATAAGTGGAATTTCTGTCTTTTTCTCCCAAAACAAAGGGAATTTCTGTCTTTTTTGCCCCAAAATAAGGAAAATTTCTGACTTATTACCCTGAAATAAGTGAAATTTCTGCAATTTTGCCCCAAAATAATTGAAATTTCTGAGTTTTGCCCTAAAATAAGGGGAATTTCTGCCTTTTTGCCCTCAAATAAGGAGAATTTCAGCATTTTTACTTCAAAATAAGGATAATTTCTGCATTTTTGCCCCCAAATATGGGAAATTTCTGCCTTTTTGCCCAAAATAAGAAAAATTTCTGCAATTTTGTACCAAAATAAAAGAAATTTCTGCCTTTTTGCCCCAAAATAAGAAAATTTCTGCTTTTTTTTCTGAAATAAGTAAATTTCTGCAATTTTGCCCCAAAATAAGGGAAATTTCTGAGTTTTGCCCCAAAATAAGGAGAATTTCTGTATTTTTGCCCCAACATATAGGGAATTTCTGTCTTTTTGCCCCACAATTAGAAGAATTTCTGCAAATTGCTCCAAAATACGAGGAATTTCTGCCTTTTTGCCCGAAAATAAGAAGAATGCCTACATTTTTGCCATAAAAAAGTGAAATTTCTTCATTTATGCTCCAAAATAAGGGGAATTTCTGCTTTTTTGCTTGTAAATAAGTGTAATTTCTGTTTTTTTACCCTAAAGCAAAGGGAATTTCTGTCTTTTTTGCCCCAAAATAAGGAAAATTTTTGACTTATTACCCTGAAATAAGTGAAATTTCTGCAATTTTGCCCCTAAATAAGGGAAATTTCTGCCTTTTTGCCTCCAAAAAAAGGGAATTTCAGCCTTTATACCTCAAAATAAGGGGAATTTCTGCATTTTTGCCCCAAAATATGGGAAATTTTTGCCTTTTTGCCCCAAAAAAAGAAAAATTTCTGCAATTTTGTACCAAAATAAAAGAAATTTCTGCCTTTTTGCCCCAAAATAAGTGAAATTTCTGCTTTTTTTCTGAAATAAGAGAAATTTCTGCAATTTTGCCCCAAAATAAGTGAAAATTCTGAGTTTTGCCCCAAGATAAGGAGAATTTCTGTATTTTTGCCCTAATATATAGAGAATTTCTGCCTTTTTGTCCCACAATTAAAGGAATTTCTGCAATTTTGCTCCAAATACGGGGAATTTCTGCCTTTTTGCCCGAAAATAAGAAAAATGCATAACTTTTTGCCAGAAAAAAGGCAAATTTCTTCATTTTTGCTCCAAAATAAGGGGAATTTCTGCTTTTTTGCCTCTAAATAAGTGGAATTTCTGTCTTTTTCCCCTAAAACAAAGGGAATTCCTGTCTTTTTTGCCCCAAAATAAGGAAAATTTTTGACTTATTACACTGAAATACGTGAAATTTCTGAAATTTTGCCCCAAAATGAGGAAAATTTCTGCCTTTTTGCCCCCAAATAAGGGGAATTTCAGCCTTTTTACCACAAAATAAGGGGAATTTCTACATTTTTGCCCCAAAGTATGGGAAATTTCCACGTTTTTGCCCCAAAATAAGAACAATTTCTGCAATTTTGTACCAAAATAAAAGAAATTTCTGACTTTTTGCCCCAAAAAAGAAAAGTTCTGCTTTTTTTTACTGACATAAGTGAAATTTCTGCAATTTTGCCCCAAAATAAGTGAAATTTCTGCAATTTCGCCCCAAAATAAAAGAAATTTCTGGAATTTTGCACCAAAATAAGTGGAATTTCTGAGTTTTGCCCCAAAATAAGGAGAATTTCTGTCTTTTTGCCCCAACATATAGGGAATTTCTGCCTTTTTGCCCCACAATTAGGGGAATTTCTGCAATTTTGCTCCAAAAACGAGGAATTTCTGCCTTTTTGCCCGAAAACAAGAAGAAGGCATACCTTTTTGCCATAAAAAAGGGAAATTTCTTCATTTTTGCTTTAAAATAAGGGGAATTTCTGCTTTTTTGCCTCTTAATAAGTGGAATTTCTGTCTTTTTCCCCCAAAACAAAGGAAATTTCTGTCTTTTTGCCCCAAAATAAGGGGAATTTCTGACTTTTTGCCCTGAAATAAGTTAAATTTCTAAAATTTTTTTCCAAAATAAGGGAAATGTCTGCTTTTTGCCCCAAAATAAGGGAAATTTCTGTTTTTTTGCCACAAAATAAAGGGAATTTCAGAATTTTCACCTCAAAATAAGGGGAATTTCTGCATTTTTGCGCCTAAATATGGGAAATTTCTGCCTTTTTGCCCAAAATAAAAAAAATTTCGGCAATTTTGTACTAAAATAAAAAAAATTTCTGCCTTTTTGCCCCAAAATAAGAAAATTTCTACTTTTTTCCCTGAAATAAGTTAAATTTCTGCAATTTTGCCCCAAAATAAGTGAAATTTCTGCAATTTTGCCCTAAATAAGGGAAATTTCTGGAATTTTGCCCCAAAATAAGTGGAATTTCTGAGTTTTGCCCCAAAATAAGGAGAAATTCTGTATTTTTGCCCCAACATATAGGGAATTTCTGAGTTTTTGCCCCACAATTAAGGGAATTTCTGCAATTTTTCTCCAAAATACGGAGAATTTCTGCCTTTTTGCCCGAAAATAAGAAGAATGCATAGCTTTTTGCCATAAAAAAGAGAAATTTCTTCATTTTTGCTCCAAAATAAGGGGAATTTCTGCTTTTTTGCCTCTAAATAAGTGGAATTTCTGTCTGTTTCCCCCAAAACAAAGGGAATTTCTATCTTTTTGCCCCAAAATAAGGAAAATTTCTGACTTATTACCCTGAAATAGGTGAAAAATCTGCAATTTTGCCCCAAAATAAGGGAAATTTCTGCCTTTTTGCCACAAAATTAGGGAAATTTCTGTCTTTTTGCCCCCAAATAAGGGAAATTTCAGCCTTTTTACCTCATAATAAGGGTAATCTCTGCTTTTTGCCCTAAAATATGGGAAATTTCTGTATTTTGCCCCAAAATAAAGAAAATTTCTGCAATTTTGTACCAAAATAAAAGCAATTTCTGCCTTATTGCCCCAAAATAAGAGAAATTTCTGCGTTTTTTCCCTGAAATAAGTGAAATTTCTGTAATTTTGCCACAAAATAAGGGAGATTTGTTCAATTTTGCCCCAAAATAAAGAAAATTTCTGGAATTTTGCCCCAAAATAAGGAAAATTTCTGCCTTTTTGCCCCCAAATAAAGGGAATTACAGACTTTTTACCTCAAAATAAGGGAAATTTCTGCCTTTTTGCCCCAAAATAAGAACAATTTCTGCAATTTTGTAACAAAATAAAAGAAATTCCTGACTTTTTGCCCCAAAAGAGAAAAGTTCTGCTTTTTTTTACTGACATAAGTGAAATTTCTGATTTTGCCCCAAAATAAGTGAAATTTCTGCAATTTTGCCCCAAAATAAGGGAAATTTCTGAAATTTTGCCCCAAAATAAGTGGAATTTCTGAGTTTTGCCCCAAAATAAGGAGAATTTCTGTCTTTTTGCCCCAACATATAGGGAATTTCTGCCTTTTTGCCCCACAATTAGGGGAATTTCTGCAATTTTGCTCCAAAAATGGGGAATTTCTGCCTTTTTGCCCAAAAACAAGAAGAATGCATACGTTTTTGCCATAAAAAAAGAAATTTCTTCATTTTTTCTCCAAAATCAGGGGAATTTCTGCTTTTTTGCCTCTAAATAAGTGGAATTTCTGTCTTTTCCCCCTCAAAACAAAGGGAATTTCTTTTTTTTTTGCCCCAAAATAAGGAAAATTTGTGACTTATTACCCTGAAATAAGTGAAATTTCTGCAATTTTGCACCAAAATAAGGGAAATTTCTGCCTTTTTGCCCCCAAATAAGGGGAATTTCAGCCTTTATACCTCAAAATAAGGGGAATTTCTGCATTTTTGCCCCAAAATATGGGAAATTTCTGTATTTTTGCCCCAAAATAAGAAAAATTTCTGGAATTTTGTACCAAAATAAAAGAAATTTCTGCCTTTTTTGCCCAAAAATAAGTGAAATTTCTCCTTTTTTTTGAAATAAGTGAAATTTCTGCAATTTTGCCCCAAAATAAGTGAAAATTCTGAGTTTTGCCCCAAAATAAGGAGAAATTCTGTATTTTTGCCCTAATATATAGGGAATTTCTGCCTTTTTGTCCCACAATTAAAGGAATTTCTGCAATTTTGCTCCAAATACGGGGAATTTCTGCCTCTTTGCCCCAAAATAAGAAAAATGCATACCTTTTTGCCATAAAAAAGGGAAATTTCTTCATTTTTGCTCCAAAATAAGGAGAATTTCTGCATTTTTGCCTCTAAATAAGTGGAATTTCTGTCTTTTTCCCCCAAAACAAAGGGAATTTCTGTCTTTTTTGCCCCAAAATAAGGAAAATTTCTGACTTATTTCCCTGAAATACGTGAAATTTCTGCAATTTTGCCACAAAATGAGGAAAATTTCTGCCTATTTGCCCCCAAATAAGGGGAATTTCAGCCTTTTTACCATAAAATAAGGGGAATTTCTGCATTTTTGCCCCAAAGTATGGGAAATTCCGCGTTTTTGCCCCAAAATAAGAACAATTTCTGCAATTTTGTACCAAAATAAAAGAAATTTCTGACTTTTTGCCCCAAAAAAGAAAAGTTCTGCTTTTTTTTACTGACATAAGTGAAATTTCTGCAATTTTGCCCCAAAATAAGTGAAATTTCTGCAATTTCGCCCCAAAATAAAAGAAATTTCTGGAATTTTGCTCCAAAATAAGTGGAATTTCTGAGTTTTGCCCTAAAATAAGGAGAATTTCTGCCTTTTTGCCCCAACATATAGGAAATTTCTACCTATTGCCCCACAATTAGGGGAATTTCTGCAATTTTGCTCCAAAAAACAAGGAATTTCTGCCTTTTTGCCCGAAAACAAGAAGAATGCATACCTTTTTGCCATAAAAAAGGGAAATTTCTTCATTTTTGCTCCAAAATAAGGGGAATTTCTGATTTTTGCCTCTTAGTAAGTGGAATTTCTGTCTTTTTCCCCCAAAACAAAGGAAATTTCTGTCTTTTTGCCCCAAAATAAGGGGAATTTCTGACTTTTTGCCCTGAAATAAGTTAAATTTCTAAAATTTTTTTCCAAAAATAAGGGAAATGTCTGCTTTTTGCCCCAAAATAAGGGGAATTTCTGCCTTTTTGCCACAAAATAAAAGGAATTTCAGAATTTTTACCTCAAAATAAGGGGAATTTCTGCATTTTTGCCCCTAAATATGGGAAATTTCTGCCTTTTTGACCAAAATAAGAAAAATTTCTGCAATTTTGTACTAAAATAAAAGAAATTTCTGCCTTTTTGCCCCAAAATAAGAAAATTTCTGACTTATTACCCTGAAATAGGTGAAATTTCTGCAATTTTGCCCCAAAATAAAAGAAAATTCTGTAATTTGGCCCAAAAATAAGTGGAATTTCCGAGTTTTGCCCCAAAATAAGGGAAATTTCTGGAATTTTGCCTCAAAATAAGTGGAATTTCTGAGTTTTGCCCCAAAATAAGGAGAATTTCTGTCTTTTTGCCCCAACATATAGGGAATTTCTGTCTTTTTGCCCCACAATTAAGGGAATTTCTGCAATTGTGCTCCAAAATACGGGGAATTTCTGCCTTTTTGCCCGAAAATAAGAAGAATGCATAGCTTTTTGCCATAAAAAAGGGAAATTTCTTCATTTTTGCTCCAAAATAAGGGAAATTTCTGCTTTTTTGCCTCTAAATAAGTGGAATTTCTGTCTCTTTCCCCCATAACAAAGGAAATTTCTGTCTTTTTGCCCCAAAATAAAGAAAATTTCTGACTTATTACCCTGAAATAAGTGAAATTTCTGCAATTTTGCACCAAAATAAGAGAAATTTCTGCATTTTTGCCTCCAAATAAAGGGAATTTCAGCCTTTTTACCTCAAAATAAGGGGAATTTCTGCACTTTTGCCCCAAAATATGGGAAATTTCTGCCTTTTTGTCCCAAAATAAGAAAAATTTCTGCAATTTTGTATCAAAATAAAAAAATTTCTGCCTTTTTGCCCTAAAATAAGTGAAATTTCTGCTTTTTTTCTGAAATAAGTGAAATTTCTGCAATTTTGCCTTAAAATAAGTGAAAATTCTGAGTTTTGCCCCAAAATAAGGGAAATTTCTGGAATTTTGCCCCAAAATAAGTGGAATTTCTGAGTTTTGCCCCCAAATAAGGGAAATTTATGCCTTTTTGCTCCCAAATAAGGGGAATTTCAGCATTTTTACCTAAAAATAAGGGGAATTTCTGCGTTTTTGCCACAAAATATTTGGAATTTCTGCCTTTTTGCTCCAAAATAAGGAAAACTTCTGCCTTTTTTCCTGAAATAAGTGAAATTTCTGCAATTTTGCCCCAAAATAAGTGAAATTTCTGCAATTTTGTCCCAAAATAAGTGAAATTTCTGAAATTTGGCCCAAAATAAGGGAAATTTCTGAAATTTTTCCCCAAAATAATTGAAATTTCTGAGTTTTGCCCCAAAATAAAAGGAATTTCTGCCTTTTTGCCCCCAAATAATAGGAATTTCAGCATTTTTACCTCAAAATAAGGGGAATTTCTGCATTTTTGCCCCAAAATATGGGAAATTTCAGCCTTTTTTCCCTAAAATAAGAAAAATTTCTGCAATTTTGTACCAAAATAAAAAAAATTTCTGCCTTTTTGCCCCAAAATAAGAAAATTTCTGCTTTTTTTCTCAAATGAGTGAAATTTCTGATATTTTACCCCAAAATAAGTGAAATTTCTGAGTTTTGCCCCAAATAAGGAGAATTTTTGTATTTTGCCCCAATATATAGGGAATTTTTGCATTTTTGCCCCACAATTAGGGGAATTTCTGCAATTTTGCTCCAAAATACGGGGAATTTCTGCCTTTTTGTTCGAAAATAAGAAGAATGCATAACTTTTTGCCATAAAAAAGGGAAATTTCTTCATTTGTGCTCCAAAATAATGGGAATTTCTGCTTTTTTGCTTCTAAATAAGTGGAATTTCTGTTTTTTCCCCCAAAACAAAGAAAATTTCTGTCTTTTTTGCCCCAAAATAAGAAAAATTTCTGACTTATTATCCTGAAATAAGTGAAATTTCTGCAATTTTGCCCCTAAATAGGGGAAATTTCTGCCTTTTTGCCCCCAAATAAAGGGAATTTCAGCCTTTTTACCTCAAAATAAGGGGAATTTCTTCATTTTTGCCCCAAAATATGGGAAATTTTTGACTTTTTGCCGCAAAATAATAAAAATTTCTGCAATTTTGTACCAAAATAAAAGAAATTTCTGCCTTTTTGCCCCCAAATAAGTGAAATTTCTGCTTTTTTTCTGAAATAAGTGAAATTTCTGCAATTTTGCCCCAAAATAAATGAAAATTCTGAGTTTTGCCCCAAAATAAGGAGAATTTCTGTATTTTTGCCATAATATATAGGGAATTTCTGCCTTTTTGTGCTACAATTAAAGAATTTCTGCAATTTTGATCCAAAATACGGGGAATTTCTGCCTTTTTGCCCAAAAATAAGAAAAATGCATACCTTTTTGCCAAAAAAAGGGAAATTTCTTCATTTTTGCTCCAAAATAAGGGGAATTTCTGCTTTTTTGCCTCTAAATAAGTGTAATTTCTGTCCTTTTTCCCTAAAACAAAGGGAATTTCTGTCTTTTTTGCCCCAAAATAAGGAAAATTTCTGGCTTATCACCCTTAAATAAGTGAAATATCTGCAATTTTGCCCCAAAATGAGAAAAATTTCTGCTTTTTGCCCCCAAATAAAAGGAATTTCAGCCTTTTTCCACAAAATAAGGGGAATTTCTGCATTTTTGCCCCAAAATATGGGAAATTTCTGCGTTTTTGCCCCAAAATAAGAACAATTTCTGCAATTTTGTACCAAAATAAAAGAAATTTCTGACTTTTTGCCCCAAAAAAGAAAAGTTCTGCTTTTTTTTACTGACATAAGTGAAATTTCTGCAATTTTGCCCCAAAATAAGTGAAATTTCTGCAATTTTGCCCCAAAATAAGGGAAATTTCTGGAATTTGGCCTTAAAACAAGTGGAATTTCTGAGTTTTGCCCCAAAATAAGGAGAATTTCTGTTTTTTGCCCCACCATATAGGTAATTTCTGCCTTTTTGCCCCACAATTAGGGGAATTTCTGCAATTTTGCTCCAAAATACGGGGAATTTCTGTTTTTTTGCCTTAAAACAAGAAGAATGCATACTTTTTTGCCATAAAAAAGGGAAATTTCTTCATTTTTGCTCCAAAATAAGGGGAATTTCTGCTTTTTTGCCTCTTAATAACTGGAATTTCTGTCTTTTCCCACAAAAACAAAAAGAATTTCTGTCTTTTTTGACCCAAAATAAAGAAAATTTCTGACTTATTACCCTGAAGTAAGTGAAATTTCTGCAATTTTGCCCCAAAATAAGGGAAATTTCTGCCTTTTTACCCCCAAATAAGGGGAATTTCTGCCTTTTTACCTCAAAATAAGGGGATCTTCTGCATTTTTGCCACAAAATATTTGGAATTTCTGCTTTTTTGCCCCAAAATAAGGAAAACTTCTGCCCTTTTTCCTGAAATAAGTAAAATTTCTGCAATTTTGCCTTAAAATAAGTAAAATTTTTGCAACTTTGCCCCAAAATAAGTGAAATTTCTGCAATTTTGCCCCAAAATAAGGGAAATTTCTGGAATTTTGCCCCAAAACAAGTGGAATTTCTGAGTTTTGCCCCAAAATAAGGAGAATTTCTGTCTTTTTGCCCTAACATACAGGGTATTTCTGTTTTTTTGCCCCACAATTAGGGGAATTTCTGCAATTTTGCTTCAAAATACAGGGAATTTCTGCCTTTTTGCCCGAAAATAAGAAGATGAATACCTTTTTGCCATAAAAAGGGAAATTTCTTCATTTTTCTCCAAAATAAGGGGAATTTCTGATTTTTTGCCTCTAAATAAGTGGAATTTCTGTCTTTTTCCCCCAAAACAAAGAGAATTTCTGTCTTTTTTGCCCCAAAATAAGGAAAATTTCAGACTTATTACCCTGAAATAAGTGAAATTTCTGCAATTTTGCTCCAAAATATTTGAAATTTCTGAGTTTTGTTCCAAAATAAGGGGAATTTCTGCATTTTTGCCCCCAAATAAGGGGAATTTCAGCATTTTTACCTCAAAATAAGCGGAATTTCTGCAATATTGCCCCAAAATATGCGAAATTGCTGCCTTTTTGCCCCAAAATAAGAACAAATTCTGCAATTTTGTACCTAAAAAAAAGAAATTTCTGACTTTTTGCCCCCAAAAATAAAATTTTTCCTTTTTTTTCTGAAATAAGTGAAATTTCTGCAATTTTGCCCCAAAATATGTGAAGTTTCTGCAATTTTGCCCCCAAATAAGAAAAATTTCTGCAATTTTGCCCCAAAATAAGTGAAATTTCTTAGTTTTGCCCCTAAATAAGGAGAATTTCTGTTTTTGCCCCAACATATAGGGAATTTCTGCCTTTTTGCCCCACAATTAGGGGAATTTCTGCAATTTTGCTCCAAAATACGGGGAATTTCTGCCTTTTTGCCCGAAAATAAGAAGAATGCACACCTTTTTGCCATAAAAAAGAGAAATTTCTTCATTTTTGCTCCAAAATAAGGGGAATTTCTGCTTTTTTGCCTCTAAATAAGTAGAATTTCTGTCTTTTTCCCCCAAAACAAAGGGAATTCCTGTCTTTTTTGTCCCAAAATAAGAAAAATTTCTGACTTATTACCCTGAAATAAGTGAAATTTCTGCAATTTTGCCCCAAAATGAGGGAAATTTCTGCCTTTTTGCCCCCAAATAAGAAAATATCAGCATTTTTACCTCAAAATAAGGGAAATTTCTGCATTTTTGCCGCAAAATATGGGAAATTTCTGCCCTTTTGCCCCAAAATAAGAACAAATTCTGCAATTTTGTACCTAAATAAAAGAAATTTCTGACTTTTTGCCCCAAAAAAGAAAATTTCTGCTTTTTTTTCTGAAATAAGTGAAATTTCTGCAATTTTGCCCCAAAATATGTGAAATTTCTGCAATTTTGCCCCAAAATATGTGAAATTTCTGCAATTTTGCCCCAAAATAAGGGAAATTTCTGAGTTTTGCCCCAAAATAAGGAGAATTTCTGTCTTTTTGCCTCAACATATAGGGAATTTCGGCCTTTTTGCCCCACAAGTAGGGGAATTTCTTCAATTTTGCTCCAAAATTCGGGGAATTTCTGCCTTTTTGCCCGAAAACAAGAAGAATGCATACCTTTTTGCCATAAAAAAGAGAAATTTCTTCATTTTTGCTCCAAAATAAGGGGAATTCTGCTTTTTTGCCTCTAAATAAGTGGAATTTCTATTTTTTTTCCTCCAAAACAAAGGGAATTTCTGTATTTTTGGCCCAAAATACGGAAAATTTCTGACTTATTACCCTGAAATAAGTGAAATTTCTGCAATTTTGCCCCAAAATAAGTGAAAATTCTGAGTTTTGCCCCCACATAAGAGGAATTTCTGTATTTTTGCCCCAATATATAGGGAATTTCTGCCTTTTTGCCCCACAATTGAAGGAAATTCTGCAATTTGGATCCAAAATACGGGGATTTTCTGCCTTTTTGCCCAAAAATAATAAGAATGCATATCTTTTTGCCATAAAAAAGGGAAATTTCTTCATTTTTGCTCCAAAATAAGGGGAATTTCTGCTTTTTTGGCTCTAAATAAGTGGAATTTCTGTTTTTTTCCCCCAAAACAAAGGGAATTTCTGTCTTTTTTGCCCCAGAATAAGGAAAATTTCTGACTTATTACCCTGAAATAAGTGAAATTTCTGCAATTTTGCCCCAAAATGAGGAAATTTTCTGCCTTTTTGCCCCCAAATAAGGGGAATTTCAGCCTTTTTAACTCAAAATAATAGGAATTTCTGCATTTTTGTCCCAAAATATGGGAAATTTCTGCCTTTTTGCCCCAAAATAAGAACAATTTCTGCAATTTTGTACCAAAATAAAAGAAATTTCTGCCTTTTTGCCCCAAAATAAGAAAATTTCTGCTTTTATTCTGAAATAAGTGAAATTTCTGCCATTTTGCCGTAAAATAAGTGAAATTTCTGAGTTTTGCCCCAAAATAAGGAGAATTTCTGTATTTTCGCCCCAACATATAGGGAATTTCAGCCTTTTTGGCCCACAATTAAAGGGATTTCTGCAATTTTGCTCTAAGAAACGGGGAATTTCTGTCTTTTTGCCCGAAAATATGAAGAATGCATACCTTTTTGCCATAGAAAAGGGAAATTTCTTCATTTTTGCTCCAAAATAAGGGGAATTTCTGCTTTTTTGCCTCTAAATAAGTGGAATTTCTGTCTTTTTCCTCCAATACAAAGGGAATTCCTGTCTTTTTTGTCCCAAAAATTTCTGACTTATTACCCTGAAATAAGTGAAATTTCTGCAATTTTGCCCCAAAATGAGGGAAATTTCTGCCTTTTTGCCCCCAAATAAGAAAATATCAGCATTTTTACCTCAAAATAAGGGAAATTTCTGCATTTTTGCCGCAAAATATGGGAAATTTCTGCCCTTTTGCCTCAAAATAAGAACAAATTCTGCAATTTTGTACCTAAATAACAGAAATTTCTGACTTTTTGCCCCAAAAAAGTAAATTTCTGCTTTTTTTTCTGAAATAAGTGAAATTTCTGCAATTTTGCCCCAAAATAAGGGAAATTTCTGAGTTTTGCCCCAAAATAAGGAGAATTTCTGTCTTTATGCCTCAACAAATAGGGAATTTCGGCCTTTTTGCCCCACAAGTAGGGGAATTTCTTCAATTTTGCTCCAAAATTCGGGGAATTTCTGCCTTTTTGCCCGAAAACAAGAAGAATGCATACCTTTTTGCCATAAAAAAGAGAAATTTCTTCATTTTTGCTCCAAAATAAGGGGAATTTCTGCTTTTTTGCCTCTAAATAAGTGGAATTTCTGTTTTTTTCCCCCAAAACAAAGGGAATTTCTGTCTTTTTTGTCCCAAAATACGGAAAATTTCTGACTTATTACCCTGAAATAAGTGAAATTTCTGCAATTTTGCCCCAAAATAAGTGAAAATTCTGAGTTTTGCCCCCACATAAGAGGAATTTCTGTATTTTTGCCCCAATATATAGGGAATTTCTGCCTTTTTGCCCCACAATTGAAGGAATTTCTGCAATTTGGCTCCAAAATACGGGGATTTTCTGCCTTTTTGCCCAAAAATAATAAGAATGCATATCTTTTTGCCATAAAAAAGGGAAATTTCTTCATTTTTGCTCCAAAATAAGGGGAATTTCTGCTTTTTTGGCTCTAAATAAGTGGAATTTCTGTTTTTTTCCCCCAAAACAAAGGGAATTTCTGTCTTTTTTGCCCCAGAATAAGGAAATTTTCTGACTTATTACCCTGAAATAAGTGAAATTTCTGCAATTTTGCCCCAAAATGAGGAAATTTTCTGCCTTTTTGCCCCCAAATAAGGGGAATTTCAGCCTTTTTAACTCAAAATAATAGGAATTTCTGCATTTTTGTCCCAAAATATGGGAAATTTCTGCCTTTTTGCCCCAAAATAAGAACAATTTCTGCAATTTTGTACCAAAATAAAAGAAATTTCTGCCTTTTTGCCCCAAAATAAGAAAATTTCTGCTTTTATTCTGAAATAAGTGAAATTTCTGCCATTTTGCCGTAAAATAAGTGAAATTTCTGAGTTTTGCCCCAAAATAAGGAGAATTTCTGTATTTTCGCCCCAACATATAGGGAATTTCAGCCTTTTTGGCCCACAATTAAAGGGATTTCTGCAATTTTGCTCTAAGAAACGGGGAATTTCTGTCTTTTTGCCCGAAAATATGAAGAATGCATACCTTTTTGCCATAGAAAAGGGAAATTTCTTCATTTTTGCTCCAAAATAAGGGGAATTTCTGCTTTTTTGCCTCTAAATAAGTGGAATTTCTGTCTTTTTCCTCCAATACAAAGGGAATTCCTGTCTTTTTTGTCCCAAAATAAGAAAAATTTCTGACTTATTACCCTGAAATAAGTGAAATTTCTGCAATTTTGCCCCAAAATGAGGGAAATTTCTGCCTTTTTGCCCCCAAATAAGAAAATATCAGCATTTTTACCTCAAAATAAGGGAAATTTCTGCATTTTTGCCGCAAAATATGGGAAATTTCTGCCCTTTTGCCTCAAAATAAGAACAAATTCTGCAATTTTGTACCTAAATAACAGAAATTTCTGACTTTTTGCCCCAAAAAAGTAAATTTCTGCTTTTTTTTCTGAAATAAGTGAAATTTCTGCAATTTTGCCCCAAAATATGTGAAATTTCTGCAATTTTGCCCCAAAATAAGGGAAATTTCTGAGTTTTGCCCCAAAATAAGGAGAATTTCTGTCTTTATGCCTCAACAAATAGGGAATTTCGGCCTTTTTGCCCCACAAGTAGGGGAATTTCTTCAATTTTGCTCCAAAATTCGGGGAATTTCTGCCTTTTTGCCCGAAAATATGAAGAATGCATACCTTTTTGCCATAGAAAAGGGAAATTTCTTCATTTTTGCTCCAAAATAAGGGGAATTTCTGCTTTTTTGCCTCTAAATAAGTGGAATTTCTGTCTTTTTCCTCCAATACAAAGGGAATTCCTGTCTTTTTTGTCCCAAAAATTTCTGACTTATTACCCTGAAATAAGTGAAATTTCTGCAATTTTGCCCCAAAATGAGGGAAATTTCTGCCTTTTTGCCCCCAAATAAGAAAATATCAGCATTTTTACCTCAAAATAAGGGAAATTTCTGCATTTTTGCCGCAAAATATGGGAAATTTCTGCCCTTTTGCCTCAAAATAAGAACAAATTCTGCAATTTTGTACCTAAATAACAGAAATTTCTGACTTTTTGCCCCAAAAAAGTAAATTTCTGCTTTTTTTTCTGAAATAAGTGAAATTTCTGCAATTTTGCCCCAAAATATGTGAAATTTCTGCAATTTTGCCCCAAAATAAGGGAAATTTCTGAGTTTTGCCCCAAAATAAGGAGAATTTCTGTCTTTATGCCTCAACAAATAGGGAATTTCGGCCTTTTTGCCCCACAAGTAGGGGAATTTCTTCAATTTTGCTCCAAAATTCGGGGAATTTCTGCCTTTTTGCCCGAAAACAAGAAGAATGCATACCTTTTTGCCATAAAAAAGAGAAATTTCTTCATTTTTGCTCCAAAATAAGGGGAATTTCTGCTTTTTTGCCTCTAAATAAGTGGAATTTCTGTTTTTTTCCCCCAAAACAAAGGGAATTTCTGTCTTTTTTGTCCCAAAATACGGAAAATTTCTGACTTATTACCCTGAAATAAGTGAAATTTCTGCAATTTTGCCCCAAAATAAGTGAAAATTCTGAGTTTTGCCCCCACATAAGAGGAATTTCTGTATTTTTGCCCCAATATATAGGGAATTTCTGCCTTTTTGCCCCACAATTGAAGGAATTTCTGCAATTTGGCTCCAAAATACGGGGATTTTCTGCCTTTTTGCCCAAAAATAATAAGAATGCATATCTTTTTGCCATAAAAAAGGGAAATTTCTTCATTTTTGCTCCAAAATAAGGGGAATTTCTGCTTTTTTGGCTCTAAATAAGTGGAATTTCTGTTTTTTTCCCCCAAAACAAAGGGAATTTCTGTCTTTTTTGCCCCAGAATAAGGAAAATTTCTGACTTATTACCCTGAAATAAGTGAAATTTCTGCAATTTTGCCCCAAAATGAGGAAATTTTCTGCCTTTTTGCCCCCAAATAAGGGGAATTTCAGCCTTTTTAACTCAAAATAATAGGAATTTCTGCATTTTTGTCCCAAAATATGGGAAATTTCTGCCTTTTTGCCCCAAAATAAGAACAATTTCTGCAATTTTGTACCAAAATAAAAGAAATTTCTGCCTTTTTGCCCCAAAATAAGAAAATTTCTGCTTTTATTCTGAAATAAGTGAAATTTCTGCCATTTTGCCGTAAAATAAGTGAAATTTCTGAGTTTTGCCCCAAAATAAGGAGAATTTCTGTATTTTCGCCCCAACATATAGGGAATTTCAGCCTTTTTGGCCCACAATTAAAGGGATTTCTGCAATTTTGCTCTAAGAAACGGGGAATTTCTGTCTTTTTGCCCGAAAATATGAAGAATGCATACCTTTTTGCCATAGAAAAGGGAAATTTCTTCATTTTTGCTCCAAAATAAGGGGAATTTCTGCTTTTTTGCCTCTAAATAAGTGGAATTTCTGTCTTTTTCCTCCAATACAAAGGGAATTCCTGTCTTTTTTGTCCCAAAATAAGAAAAATTTCTGACTTATTACCCTGAAATAAGTGAAATTTCTGCAATTTTGCCCCAAAATGAGGGAAATTTCTGCCTTTTTGCCCCCAAATAAGAAAATATCAGCATTTTTACCTCAAAATAAGGGAAATTTCTGCATTTTTGCCGCAAAATATGGGAAATTTCTGCCCTTTTGCCTCAAAATAAGAACAAATTCTGCAATTTTGTACCTAAATAACAGAAATTTCTGACTTTTTGCCCCAAAAAAGTAAATTTCTGCTTTTTTTTCTGAAATAAGTGAAATTTCTGCAATTTTGCCCCAAAATATGTGAAATTTCTGCAATTTTGCCCCAAAATAAGGGAAATTTCTGAGTTTTGCCCCAAAATAAGGAGAATTTCTGTCTTTATGCCTCAACAAATAGGGAATTTCGGTCTTTTTGCCCCACAAGTAGGGGAATTTCTTCAATTTTGCTCCAAAATTCGGGGAATTTCTGCCTTTTTGCCCGAAAACAAGAAGAATGCATACCTTTTTGCCATAAAAAAGAGAAATTTCTTCATTTTTGCTCCAAAATAAGGGGAATTTCTGCTTTTTTGCCTCTAAATAAGTGGAATTTCTGTTTTTTTCCCCCAAAACAAAGGGAATTTCTGTCTTTTTTGTCCCAAAATACGGAAAATTTCTGACTTATTACCCTGAAATAAGTGAAATTTCTGCAATTTTGCCCCAAAATAAGTGAAAATTCTGAGTTTTGCCCCCACATAAGAGGAATTTCTGTATTTTTGCTTCAATATATAGGGAATTTCTGCCTTTTTGCCCCACAATTGAAGGAATTTCTGCAATTTTGCTCCAAAATACGGGGATTTTCTGCCTTTTTGCCCCAAAATAATAAGAATGCATATCTTTTTGCCATAAAAAAGGGAAATTTCTTCATTTTTGCTCCAAAATAAGGGGAATTTCTGCTTTTTTGGCTCTAAATAAGTGGAATTTCTGTTTTTTTCCCCCAAAACAAAGGGAATTTCTGTCTTTTTTGCCCCAGAATAAGGAAAATTTCTGACTTATTATCCTGAAATAAGTGAAATTTCTACAATTTTGCCCGAAAATGAGGAAATTTTCTGCCTTTTTGCCCCCAAATAAGGGGAATTTCAGCCTTTTTAACTAAAAATAATAGGAATTTCTGCATTTTTGTCCCAAAATATGGGAAATTTCGGCCTTTTTGCCCCAAAATAAGAACAATTTCTGCAATTTTGTACCAAAATAAAAGAAATTTCTGCCTTTTTGCCCCAAAATAAGAAAATTTTTGCTTTTATTCTGAAATAAGTGAAATTTCTGCCATTTTGCCGTAAAATAAATGAAATTTCTGAGTTTTGCCCCAAATAAGGAGAATTTCTGTATTTTCGCCCCAACATATAGGGAATTTCAGCCTTTTTGGCCCACAATTAAAGGGATTTCTGCAATTTTGCTCTAAGAAACGGGGAATTTCTGTCTTTTTGCCCGAAAATATGAAGAATGCATACCTTTTTGCCATAGAAAAGGGAAATTTCTTCATTTTTGCTCCAAAATAAGGGGAATTTCTGCTTTTTTGCCTCTAAATAAGTGGAATTTCTGTCTTTTTCCTCCAATACAAAGGGAATTCCTGTCTTTTTTGTCCCAAAATAAGAAAAATTTCTGACTTATTACCCTGAAATAAGTGAAATTTCTGCAATTTTGCCCCAAAATGAGGGAAATTTCTGCCTTTTTGCCCCCAAATAAGAAAATATCAGCATTTTTACCTCAAAATAAGGGAAATTTCTGCAATTTTGCCGCAAAATATGGGAAATTTCTGCCCTTTTGCCTCAAAATAAGAACAAATTCTGCAATTTTGTACCTAAATAACAGAAATTTCTGACTTTTTGCCCCAAAAAAGTAAATTTCTGCTTTTTTTCTGAAATAAGTGAAATTTCTGCAATTTTGCCCCAAAATATGTGAAATTTCTGCAATTTTGCCCCAAAATAAGGGAAATTTCTGAGTTTTGCCCCAAAATAAGGAGAATTTCTGTCTTTATGCCTCAACAAATAGGGAATTTCGGCCTTTTTGCCCCACAAGTAGGGGAATTTCTTCAATTTTGCTCCAAAATTCGGGGAATTTCTGCCTTTTTGCCCGAAAACAAGAAGAATGCATACCTTTTTGCCATAAAAAAGAGAAATTTCTTCATTTTTGCTCCAAAATAAGGGGAATTTCTGCTTTTTTGCCTCTAAATAAGTGGAATTTCTGTTTTTTTCCCCCAAAACAAAGGGAATTTCTGTCTTTTTTGTCCCAAAATACGGAAAATTTCTGACTTATTACCCTGAAATAAGTGAAATTTCTGCAATTTTGCCCCAAAATAAGTGAAAATTCTGAGTTTTGCCCCCACATAAGAGGAATTTCTGTATTTTTGCCCCAATATATAGGGAATTTCTGCCTTTTTGCCCCACAATTGAAGGAATTTCTGCAATTTTGCTCCAAAATACGGGGATTTTCTGCCTTTTTGCCCCAAAATAATAAGAATGCATATCTTTTTGCCATAAAAAAGGGAAATTTCTTCATTTTTGCTCCAAAATAAGGGGAATTTCTGCTTTTTTGGCTCTAAATAAGTGGAATTTCTGTTTTTTTCCCCCAAAACAAAGGGAATTTCTGTCTTTTTTGCCCCAGAATAAGGAAAATTTCTGACTTATTACCCTGAAATAAGTGAAATTTCTGCAATTTTGCCCCAAAATGAGGAAATTTTCTGCCTTTTTGCCCCCAAATAAGGGGAATTTCAGCCTTTTTAACTCAAAATAATAGGAATTTCTGCATTTTTGTCCCAAAATATGGGAAATTTCTGCCTTTTTGCCCCAAAATAAGAAAATTTCTGCTTTTATTCTGAAATAAGTGAAATTTCTGCCATTTTGCCGTAAAATAAGTGAAATTTCTGAGTTTTGCCCCAAAATAAGGAGAATTTCTGTATTTTCGCCCCAACATATAGGGAATTTCAGCCTTTTTGGCCCACAATTAAAGGGATTTCTGCAATTTTGCTCTAAGAAACGGGGAATTTCTGTCTTTTTGCCCGAAAATATGAAGAATGCATACCTTTTTGCCATAGAAAAGGGAAATTTCTTCATTTTTGCTCCAAAATAAGGGGAATTTCTGCTTTTTTGCCTCTAAATAAGTGGAATTTCTGTCTTTTTCCTCCAATACAAAGGGAATTCCTGTCTTTTTTGTCCCAAAATAAGAAAAATTTCTGACTTATTACCCTGAAATAAGTGAAATTTCTGCAATTTTGCCCCAAAATGAGGGAAATTTCTGCCTTTTTGCCCCCAAATAAGAAAATATCAGCATTTTTACCTCAAAATAAGGGAAATTTCTGCATTTTTGCCGCAAAATATGGGAAATTTCTGCCCTTTTGCCTCAAAATAAGAACAAATTCTGCAATTTTGTACCTAAATAACAGAAATTTCTGACTTTTTGCCCCAAAAAAGTAAATTTCTGCTTTTTTTTCTGAAATAAGTGAAATTTCTGCAATTTTGCCCCAAAATATGTGAAATTTCTGCAATTTTGCCCCAAAATAAGGGAAATTTCTGAGTTTTGCCCCAAAATAAGGAGAATTTCTGTCTTTATGCCTCAACAAATAGGGAATTTCGGCCTTTTTGCCCCACAAGTAGGGGAATTTCTTCAATTTTGCTCCAAAATTCGGGGAATTTCTGCCTTTTTGCCCGAAAACAAGAAGAATGCATACCTTTTTGCCATAAAAAAGAGAAATTTCTTCATTTTTGCTCCAAAATAAGGGGAATTTCTGCTTTTTTGCCTCTAAATAAGTGGAATTTCTGTTTTTTTCCCCCAAAACAAACGGAATTTCTGTCTTTTTTGTCCCAAAATACGGAAAATTTCTGACTTATTACCCTGAAATAAGTGAAATTTCTGCAATTTTGCCCCAAAATAAGTGAAAATTCTGAGTTTTGCCCCCACATAAGAGGAATTTCTGTATTTTTGCCCCAATATATAGGGAATTTCTGCCTTTTTGCCCCACAATTGAAGGAATTTCTGCAATTTTGCTCCAAAATACGGGGATTTTCTGCCTTTTTGCCCCAAAATAATAAGAATGCATATCTTTTTGCCATAAAAAAGGGAAATTTCTTCATTTTTGCTCCAAAATAAGGGGAATTTCTGCTTTTTTGGCTCTAAATAAGTGGAATTTCTGTTTTTTTCCCCCAAAACAAAGGGAATTTCTGTCTTTTTTGCCCCAGAATAAGGAAAATTTCTGACTTATTACCCTGAAATAAGTGAAATTTCTGCAATTTTGCCCCAAAATGAGGAAATTTTCTGCCTTTTTGCCCCCAAATAAGGGGAATTTCAGCCTTTTTAACTCAAAATAATAGGAATTTCTGCATTTTTGTCCCAAAATATGGGAAATTTCTGCCTTTTTGCCCCAAAATAAGAACAATTTCTGCAATTTTGTACCAAAATAAAAGAAATTTCTGCCTTTTTGCCCCAAAATAAGAAAATTTCTGCTTTTATTCTGAAATAAGTGAAATTTCTGCCATTTTGCCGTAAAATAAGTGAAATTTCTGAGTTTTGCCCCAAAATAAGGAGAATTTCTGTATTTTCGCCCCAACATATAGGGAATTTCAGCCTTTTTGGCCCACAATTAAAGGGATTTCTGCAATTTTGCTCTAAGAAACGGGGAATTTCTGTCTTTTTGCCCGAAAATATGAAGAATGCATACCTTTTTGCCATAGAAAAGGGAAATTTCTTCATTTTTGCTCCAAAATAAGGGGAATTTCTGCTTTTTTGCCTCTAAATAAGTGGAATTTCTGTCTTTTTCCTCCAATACAAAGGGAATTCCTGTCTTTTTTGTCCCAAAATAAGAAAAATTTCTGACTTATTACCCTGAAATAAGTGAAATTTCTGCAATTTTGCCCCAAAATGAGGGAAATTTCTGCCTTTTTGCCCCCAAATAAGAAAATATCAGCATTTTTACCTCAAAATAAGGGAAATTTCTGCATTTTTGCCGCAAAATATGGGAAATTTCTGCCCTTTTGCCTCAAAATAAGAACAAATTCTGCAATTTTGTACCTAAATAACAGAAATTTCTGACTTTTTGCCCCAAAAAAGTAAATTTCTGCTTTTTTTCTGAAATAAGTGAAATTTCTGCAATTTTGCCCCAAAATATGTGAAATTTCTGCAATTTTGCCCCAAAATAAGGGAAATTTCTGAGTTTTGCCCCAAAATAAGGAGAATTTCTGTCTTTATGCCTCAACAAATAGGGAATTTCGGCCTTTTTGCCCCACAAGTAGGGGAATTTCTTCAATTTTGCTCCAAAATTCGGGGAATTTCTGCCTTTTTGCCCGAAAACAAGAAGAATGCATACCTTTTTGCCATAAAAAAGAGAAATTTCTTCATTTTTGCTCCAAAATAAGGGGAATTTCTGCTTTTTTGCCTCTAAATAAGTGGAATTTCTGTTTTTTTCCCCCAAAACAAAGGGAATTTCTGTCTTTTTTGTCCCAAAATACGGAAAATTTCTGACTTATTACCCTGAAATAAGTGAAATTTCTGCAATTTTGCCCCAAAATGAGGGAAATTTCTGCTTTTTGCCCCCAAATAAGAAAATATTAGGCTTTTTACCTCAAAATAAGGGAAATTTCTGCATTTTTGCCCCAAAATATGGGAAATTTCTGCCCTTTTGCCCCAAAATAAGAACAAATTCTGCAATTTTGTACCTAAATAAAAGAAATTTCTGAATTTTTGCCCCAAAAAAGATAATTTCTGCTTTTTTTTCTGAAATACGTGAAATTTTTGTAATTTTGCCCCAAAATATGTGAAATTTCTGCAATTTTGCCCCAAAATAAGGGAAATTTCTGAGTTTTGCCCCAAAATATGGAGAATTTCTGTCTTTTTGCCCCAATATATAGGGAATTTCGGCCTTTTTGCCCCACAATTAAGGGAATTTCTTCAATATTGCTCCAAAATTCGGGGAATTTCTGCCTTTTTACCCGAAAACAAGAAGAATGCATACCTTTTTGCCATAAAAAAGGGAAATTTCTTCATTTTTGCTCCAAAATAAGGGGAATTTCTTTTTTTTGCCTCTAAATATTTGGAATTTTTGTTTTTTCCCCCAAAACAAAGGGAATTTCTGTTTTTTTTGTCCCAAAATAAGAAAAATTTCTGACTTATTACCCTGAATAAGTAAAATTTCTGCAATTTTGCCCCTAAATAAGGGAAATTTCTGCCTTTTTGCCCCCAAATAAAGGGAATTTCAGCTTTTTTACCTCAAAATAAGGGGAATTACTGCATTTTTGCCCCAAAATATGGGAAATTTCTGCCTTTTTGCACCAAAATAAGAAAATTTCTGCTTTTTTTCTGAAATAAGTGAAATTTCTGCAATTTTGCCCCAAAATAAGTGAAAATTCTGAGTTTTGCCCCCACATAAGAGGAATTTCTGTATTTTTGCCCCAATATATAGGGAATTTCTGCCTTTTTACCCCACAATTGAAGGAATTTCTGCAATTTTGCTCCAAAATACGGGGATTTTCTGCCTTTTTGCCCAAAAATAATAAGAATGCATATCTTTTTGACATAAAAAAGGGAAATTTCTTCATTTTTGCTCCAAAATAAGGGGAATTTCTGCTTTTTTGGCTCTAAATAAGTGGAATTTCTGTTTTTTTCCCCCAAAACAAAGGGAATTTCTGTCTTTTTTGCCCCAGAATAAGGAAAATTTCTGACTTATTACCCTGAAATAAGTGAAATTTCTGCAATTTTGCCCCAAAATGAGGAAATTTTCTGCCTTTTTGCCCCCAAATAAGGGGAATTTCAGCCTTTTTAACTCAAAATAATAGGAATTTCTGCATTTTTGTCCCAAAATATGGGAAATTTCTGCCTTTTTGCCCCAAAATAAGAACAATTTCTGCAATTTTGTACCAAAATAAAAGAAATTTCTGCCTTTTTGCCCCAAAATAAGAAAATTTCTGCTTTTATTCTGAAATAAGTGAAATTTCTGCAATTTGCCGTAAAATAAGTGAAATTTCTGAGTTTTGCCCCAAAATAAGGAGAATTTCTGTCTTTTCGCCCCAACATATAGGGAATTTCTGCCTTTTTGGACCACAATTAAAGGGATTTCTGCAATTTTGCTCGAAGAAACGGGGAATTTCTGTCTTTTTGCCCGAAAATATGAAGAATGCATACCTTTTTGCCATAGAAAAGGGAAATTTCTTCATTTTTGCTCCAAAATAAGGGGAATTTCTGCTTTTTTGCCTCTAAATAAGTGGAATTTCTGTCTTTTTCCCCCAAAACAAAGGGAATTTCTGTCTTTTTGCACCAAAATAAAGATAATTTCTGACTTATTATTCTGAAATAAGTGAAATTTCTGCAATTTTGCCCCAAAATAAGGGAAATTTCTGCATTTTTTGCCCCCAAGTAAGGGGAATTTCAGACTTTTTACCTCAAAATAAGGGGAATTTCTGCATTTTTGCCCCAAAATATGGGAAATGTCTGCCTTTTTGCCCCAAAATAAGGAAAATTTCTGCAATTTTGTACCAAATTAAAAGAAATATCTGCCTTTTTGCCCCAAAATTAGAAAATTTCTGCTTTTTTTTGGAAATAAGTGAAATTTCTGCAATTTTGCCCCAAAATAATTGAAATTTCTAAGTTTTGCCACAAAATAAGGGAAATTTCTGCTTTTTTGCCCCCAAATAAGGGGAAGTTCAGCATTTTTACCTTAAAAGAAAGGGAATTTCTGCATTTTTGCCCCAAAATATGAGAAATTTCTGCCTTTTTCCCAAAATAAGAAAAATTTCTGCAATTTTGCACCAAAATAAGGGAAATTTCTGCCTTTTTGCCCCAAAATAAGTGAAATTTCTGCTTTTTTCTGAAATAAGTGAAATTTCTGCAATTTTGCCCCAAAATAAGTGAAAATTCTGAGTTTTGCCCCAAAATAAGGAGAATTTCTGTCTTTTTGCCCCAACATATAGGGAATTTCTGTCTTTTTGCCTCACAATTAGGGGAATTTCTGCAATTGTGCTCCAAAATACGAGGAATTTCTGCCTTTTTGCCCGAAAACAAGAAGAATGCATACCTTTTTGCCATAAAAAAGGAAAATTTCTTCATTTTTGCTCCAAAATAAGGGGACTTTCTGCTCTTTTGCCTCTTAATAAGTGGAATTTCTGTCTTTTTTCCCCAAAACAAAGGGAATTTCCATCTTTTTTGCCTCAAAATAAGAAAAATTTCTGACTTATTACCCTGAAGTAAGTGAAATTTCTGCAATTTTGCTCCAAAATAAGGTAAATTTATGCCTTTTTACCCCCAAATAAGGGGAATTTCAGCATTTTTACCACC
This sequence comes from Micromys minutus, assembly GCF_963924665.1. Taxonomy (NCBI): domain Eukaryota; kingdom Metazoa; phylum Chordata; class Mammalia; order Rodentia; family Muridae; genus Micromys; species Micromys minutus. The sequence continues at coordinate 30,230 of NW_027667414.1, read as the reverse complement.
AAATAAGGCATATTTCTGCAGTTTTGCCACAAAATATTTGGATTTCTGCCTTTTTGCTCCAAAATAAGGAAAACTCCTGCCTTTTTTCCTGAAATAAGTGAAATTTCTGCAATTTTGCCCCAAAATAAGTGAAATTTCTGCAATTTTGTCCCAAAAAAAGTGAAATTTCTGAAATTTGGCCCAAAATAAGGGAAATTTCTGGAATTTTGCCCCAAAATAATTGAAATTTCTGAGTTTTGCCTCAAAATAAGAGGAATTTATGCCTTTTTGCTTCCAAATAAGGGAAATTTCAGCATTTTTACCTCAAAATAAGGGGAATTTCTGCATTTTTGCCCCAAAATATTGGAAATTTCTGCCTATTTGCCCAAAATAAGAAAAATTTTTGCAATTTTGTACCAAAATAAAAGAAATTTCTGCCTTTTTGCCCCAAAATAAGAAAATTTCTGCTTTTTTTCTGAAATAAGTGAAATTTCTGCAATTTTACCCCAAAATAAGTGAAATTTCTGAGTTTTGCCCCAAAATAAGGAGAATTTCTGTATTTTTGCCACAATAAATAGGGAATTTCTGCATTTTTGTGCTACAATTAAAGGAATTTCTGCAATTTTGATCCAAAATACGGGGAATTTCTGCCTTTTTGCCCGAAAATAAGAGGAATGCATACCTTTTTGCCATAAAAAAGGGAAATTTCTTAATTTTTGCTCCAAAATAAGGGGAATTTCTGCTTTTTGGCCTCTAAATAAGTGGAATTTCTCTCTTTTTCCCCAAAAACAAAGGAATTTCTGTCTTTTTTGCCCCAAAATAAGGAAAATTTCTGGCTTATTACCCTGAAATAAGTGAAATTTCTGCAATTTTGCCCCAAAATGAGGAAAATTTCTGCCTTTTTGCCCCCAAATAAAAGGAATTTCAGCTTTTATACCACAAAATAAAGAGAATTTCTGCATTTTTGCCCCAAAATATGGGAAATTTCTGCGTTTTTGCCCCAAAATAAGAACAATTTCTGCAATTTTGTACCAAAATAAAAGAAATTTCTGACTTTTTGCCCCAAAAAAGAAAAGTTCTCCTTTTTTTTACTGACATAAGTGAAATTTCTGCAATTTTGCCCCAAAATAAGTGAAATTTCTGCAATTTTGCCCCAAAATAAGGGAAATTTCTGGAATTTTGCCTTAAAACAAGTGGAATTTCTGAGTTTTGCCCCAAAATAAGGAGAATTTCTGTCTTTTTGCCCTAACATACAGGGAATTTCTGCCTTTTTGCCCCACAATTCGGGGAATTTCTGCAATTTTGCTTCAAAATTCAGGGAATTTCTGCCTTTTTGACCGAAAATAAGAAGATGAATACCTTTTTGCCATAAAAAAGAGAAATTTCTTCATTTTTCTCCAAAATAAGTGGAATTTCTAATTTTTTGCCTCTAAATAAGTGGAATTTTTGTCTTTTTCCCCAAAACAAAGGGAATTTCTGTCTTTTTTTGCCCCAAAATAAGGAAAATTTCAGACTTATTACCATGAAATAAGTGAAATTTCTGCAATTTTGCTCCAAAATAATTGAAATTTCTGAGTTTTGCCCCAAAATAAGAGGAATTTCTGGATTTTTGTCCCCAAATAAGGGGAATTTCAGCATTTTTACCTCAAAATAAGGGGAATTTCTGCAATTTTGCCCCAAAATATGGGAAATTTCTGCCTTTTTGCCCCAAAATAAGAACAAATTCTGCAATTTTGTACAAAAATAAAAGAAATTTCTGACTTTTTGACCCAAAAAGAAAATTTCTGATTTTTTTTCTGAAATAAGTGAAGTTTCTGTAATTTTGCCCTAAAATAAGTGAAATTTCTGAGTTTTGCTCCAAAATAAGGAGAATTTCTGTCTTTTTGCTTCAACATATAAAGAATTTCTGCCTTTTTGGCCCACAATTAGGGGGATTTCTGCAATTTTGCTCCAAAAAACGGTGAATTTCTGTCTTTTTGCCCGAAAATAAGAAGAATGCATACCTTTTTGCCATAGAAAAGGGAAATTTCTTCATTTTTGCTCCAAAATAAGGGGAATTTCTGCTTTTTGCCTCTAAATAAGTGGAATTTCTGTCTTTTTTCCCAAAACAAAGGGAATTTCTGTCTTTTTGCACCAAAATAAAGATAATTTCTGACTTATTATTCTGAAATAAGTGAAATTTCTGAAATTTTGCCCCAAAATAAGGGAAATTTCTGCATTTTTTGCCCCCAAATAAGGGGAATTTCAGCCTTTTTACCTCAAAATAAGGGGAATTTCTGCATTTTTGCTACAAAATATGGGAAATGTCTGCCTTTTTGCCCCAAAATAAGGAAAATTTCTGCAATTTTGTACCAAAATAAAAGAAATATCTGCCTTTTTGCCCCAAAATTAGAAAATTTCTGATTTTTTTTCGGAAATAAGTGAAATTTCTGCAATTTTGCCCCAAAATAATTGAAATTTCTAAGTTTTGCCCCAAAATAAGGGAAATTTCTGCCTTTTTGCCCCCAAATAAGAGTAAGTTCAGCATTTTTACCTTAAAATAAGGGGAATTTCTGCATTTTTGTCCCAAAATATGAGAAATTTCTGCCTTTTTCCCAAAATAAGAAAAATTTCTGCAATTTTGTACCAAAAGAAAAGAAATTTCTGCCTTTTTGCCCCAAAATAAGAAAATTTCTGCTTTTTTTCTGAAATAAGTGAGATTTCTGCAATTTTGCCCCAAAATAAGTAAAATTTCTGAGTTTTGTTCCAAAATAAAGAGAATTTCTGTCTTTTTGCCCCAACATATAGGAAATTTCTGTCTTTTTGCCCCACAATTAGGGACATTTCTGCAATTTTGCTTTAAAACAGCGGGAATTTCTGCCTTTTTGCCTGAAAACAAGAAGAATGCATACCTTTTTGCCTTAAAAAAAGGAAATTTCTTAATTTTTGCTCCAAAATAAGGGGAATTTCTTCTTTTTTGCCTCTTAATAAGTGGAATTTCTGTCTTTTTTCCCCAAAACAAAGGGAATTTCTGTATTGTTTGCCCCAAAATATAGAAAATTTCTGACTTATTACCCTGACGTAAATGAAATTTTGCAATTTTGCCCCAAAATGAGGGAAATTTCTGCCTTTTTGCCCCCAAATAAGGAAAATATCAGCCTTTTTACCTCAAAATAAGGGAAATTTCTTCATTTTTGCCCCAAAATATGGGAAATTTCCACCTTTTTTCTCCAAAATAAGAACAAATTCTGCAATTTTCTACAAAAATAAAAGAAATTTCTGACTTTTTGCCCCAAAAAGAAAATTTTTGCTTTTTTTTCTGAAATAACTGAAATTTCTGCAGTTTTGCCCCAAAATAAGGGAAATTTCTCCATTTTTTGCCCCCAAATAAGGGGAATTTCAGACTTTTTACCTCAAATTAAGGGGAATTTCTGCATTTTTGCCCCAAAATATGGGAAATGTCTGCTTTTTTGCCCCAAAATAAGGAAAATTTCTGCAATTTTGTACCAAAATAAAAGAAATATCTGCCTTTTTGCCCCAAAATTAGAAAATTTCTGCTTTTTTTGGAAATAAGTGAAATTTCTGCAATTTTGCCCCAAAATAATTGAAATTTCTAAGTTTTGCCCCAAAATAAGGGAAATTTCTGCTTTTTTGCCCCCAAATAAGGGGAAGTTCAGCATTTTTACCTTAAAAGAAAGGGAATTTCAGCATTTTTGCCCCAAATTATGAGAAATTTCTGCCTTTTTCCCAAAATAAGAAAAATTTCTGCAATTTTGCACCAAAATAAGGGAAATTTCTGCCTTTTTGCCCCAAAATAAGTGAAATTTCTGCTTTTTTTCTGAAATAAGTGAAATTTCTGCAATTTTGCCCCAAAATAAGTGAAAATTCTGAGTTTTGCCCCAAAATAAGGAGAATTTCTGTCTTTTTGCTTCACAATTAGGGGAATTTCTGCAATTGTGCTCCAAAATACGAGGAATTTCTGCCTTTTTGCCCGAAAACAAGAAGAATGCATACCTTTTTGCCATAAAAAAGGAAAATTTCTTCATTTTTGCTCCAAAATAAGGGGACTTTCTGCTCTTTTGCCTCTTAATAAGTGGAATTTCTGTCTTTTTCCCCCAAAACAAAGGGAATTTCCATCTTTTTTGCCTCAAAATAAGGAAAAATTCTGACTTATTACCCTGAAGTAAGTGAAATTTCTGCAATTTTGCCCCAAAATAAGGGAAATTTATGCCTTTTTACCCCCAAATAAAAAGAATTTCAGCATTTTTACCTCAAAATAAAAGGAACTTCTGCATTTTTGCCACAAAATATTTGGAATTTCTGCCTTTTTGCTCCAAAATAAGAAAAACTTCTGCCTTTTTTCCTGAAATAAGTGAGATTTCTGCAATTTTGCCCCAAAATAAGGGAAATTTCTGCATTTTTGCCTCCAAATAAAGGGAATTTCAGCATTTTTACCTCAAAATAAGGGGAATTTCTGCACTTTTGCCCCAAAATATGGGAAATTTCTGCCTTTTTGTCCCAAAATAAAAAAAATTTCTGCAATTTTGTATCAAAATAAAAAAATTTCTGCCTTTTTGCCCCAAAATAAGTGAAATTTCTGCTTTTTTTTCTGAAATAAGTGAAATTTCTGCAATTTTGCCCCAATATAAGTGAAAATTCTGAGTTTTGCCCCAAAATAAGGGAAATTTCTGGAATTTTGCCCCAAAATAAGTGGAATTTCTGAGTTTTGCCCCAAAAAAAGGAAAATTTCTGTCTTTTTGCCCCAACATATAGGGAATTTCTGCCTTTTTGCCCCACAATTAGGGGAATTTCTGCAATTGTGCTCCAAAATACGGGGAATTTCTGCCTTTTTGACCGAAAACAAGAAGAATGCATAACTTTTTGCCATAAAAAAGGAAAATTTCTTCATTTTTGCTCCAAAGTATGGGGAATTTCTGCTTTTTTGCCTCTTAATAAGTCGAATTTATGTCTTTTTCCCCAAAACAAAGAGAATTTCCATCTTTTTTGCCCCAAAATAAAGAAAATTTCTGACTTATTACCCTGAAGTAAGTGGAATTTCTGCAATTTTGCCCCAAAATAAGGGAAATTTATGCCTTTTTGCCTCCAAATAAGGGGAATTTCAGCATTTTTACCTCAAAATAAGGGGAATTTCTGCATTTTTGCCACAAAATATTTGGAATTTCTGCCTTTTTGCTCCAAAATAAGGAAAACTTCTGCCTTTTTTCCTGAAATAAGTGAAATTTCTGCAATTTTGCCCCAAAATAAGTGAAATTTCTGCAATTTTGTCCCAAAAAAAGTGAAATTTCTGAAATTTGGCCCAAAATAAGGGAAATTTCTGGAATTTCCCCCAAAATAATTGATTTTCTGAGTTTTGCCCCAAAATAAGGGGAATTTCTGCCTTTTTGCCCCCAAATAATAGGAATTTCAGCTTTTATACCACAAAATAAGTGGAATTTCTGCATTTTTGCCCCAAAATATGGGAAATTTCTGCGTTTTTGCCCCAAAATAAGAACAATTTCTGCAATTTTGTACCAAAATAAAAGAAATTTCTGACTTTTTGCCCCAAAAAAGAAAAGTTCTCCTTTTTTTTACTGACATAAGTGAAATTTCTGCAATTTTGCCCCAAAATAAGTGAAATTTCTGCAATTTTGCCCCAAAATAAGGGAAATTTCTGGAATTTTGCCTTAAAACAAGTGGAATTTCTGAGTTTTGCCCCAAAATAAAGAAAATTTCTGTCTTTTTGCCCTAACATACAGGGAATTTCTGCATTTTGCCCCACAATTCAAGGAATTTCTGCAATTTTGCTTCAAAATTCAGGGAATTTCTGCCTTTTTGACCGAAAATAAGAAGATGAATAACTTTTTGCCATAAAAAAGGGAAATTTCTTCATTTTTCTTTAAAATAAGGGGAATTTCTGATTTTTTGCCTCTAAATAAGTGGAATTTTTGTCTTTTTCCCCCAAAACAAAGGGAATTTCTGTCTTTTTTGCCCCAAAATAAGGAAAATTTCAGAATTATTAGCATGAAATAAGTGAAATTTCTGCAATTTTGCTCCAAAATAATTGAAATTTCTGAGTTTTGCCCCAAAATAAGAGGAATTTCTGGATTTTTGTTTCCAAATAAGGGGAATTTCAGCATTTTTACCTCAAAATAAGGGGAATTTCTGCAATTTTGCCCCAAAATATGGGAAATTTCTGCCTTTTTGCCCCAAAATAAGAACAAATTCTGCAATTTTGTACAAAAATAAAAGAAATTTCTGACTTTTTGCCCCAAAAAGAAAATTTCTGCTTTTTTTTCTGAAATAAGTGAAATTTCTGCAATTTTGCCCCAAAATAAGTGAAATTTCTGAGTTTTGCCCCAAAATAAAGAGAATTTCTGTCTTTTTGCCCCAACATATAGGGAATTTCTGTCTTTTTGCCCCACAATTAGGGGAATTTCTGCAATTTTGCTCCAAAACAGGGGGAATTTCTGCCTTTTTGAACGAAAACAGGAAGAATGCATACCTTTTTGCCATAAAAAAGGGAAATTTCTTAATTTTTGCTCCAAAATAAGGGGAATTACTGCTTTTTTTGCCTCTTAATAAGTGGAATTTCTGTCTTTTTCCCCCAAAACAAAGGGAATTTCTGTTTTTTTTGCCCCAAAATACGGAAAATTTCTGACTTATTACCCTGAAGTAAGTGAAATTTCTGCAATTTTGCCAGAAAATGAGGGAAATTTCTGCCGTTTTGCCCCCAAATAAGGAAAATATCAGCCTTTTAACCTCATAATAAGGGAAATTTCTGCATTTTTGCCCCAAAATATGGGAAATTTCTGCCTTTTTACCCAAAATAAGAACAAATTCTGCAATTTTGTACAAAAATAAAAGAAATTTCTGACTTTTTGCCCCAAAAAGAAAACTTCTGCTTTTTTTTTCCTGAAATAAGTGAAATTTCTGCAATTTTGCCCCAAAATATGTGAAATTTCTGCTATTTTGCCCCAAAATAATGGAAATTTTTGCAATTTTGCCACAAAATAAGTGAAATGTCTGAGTTTTGCCCCAAAATAAGAGGAATTCCTGTTTTTGCCCCAACATATAGGGAATTTCTGCCTTTTTGCCCCACAATTAGGGGAATATCTGCAATTTTGCTCCAAAATACGGGGATTTTCTGCCTTTTTGCCCGAAAATAAGAAGAATGCATATCTTTTTGCCATAAAAAAGGAAAGTTTCTTCATTTTTGCTCCAAAATAAGGGGAATTTCTGCTTTTTTGGCTCTAAATATGTGGAATTTCTGTTTTTTTCCCCCAAAACGAAAGGAATTTCTGTCTTTTTTGCCCCAAAATAAGGAAAATTTCTGACTTATTACCCTGAAATAAGTGAAATTTCTGCAATTTTGCCCCAAAATGAGGAAAATTTCTGCCTTTTTGCCCCCAAATAAGGGGAATTTCAGCCTTTTTATCTCAAAATAATAGGAATTTCTGCATTTTTGCCCCAAAATATGGGAAATTTCTGCCTTTTTGCCCCAAAATAAGAACAATTTCTGCAATTTTGTACCAAAATAAAAGAAATTTCTGCCTTTTTGCCCCAAAATAAGAAAATTACTGCTTTTTTTCTGAAATAAGTGAAATTTCTGCAATTTTGCCCTAAAATAAGTGAAATTTCTGAGTTTTGCCCCAAAATAAGGAGAATTTCTGTCTTTTTGCCCCAACATATAGGGAATTTCTGCCTTTTTGGCCCACAATTAGGGGGATTTTTGCAATTTTGCTCCAAAAAACGGGGAATTTCTGTCTTTTTGCCCGAAAATAAGAAGAATGCATACCTTTTTGCCATAGAAAAGGGAAATTTCTTCATTTTTGCTCCAAAATAAGGGGAATTTTTGCTTTTTGCTTCTAAATAAGTGGAATTTCTGTCTTTTTTTCCCAAAACAAAGGGAATTTCTGTCTTTTTGCACCAAAATATAGATAATTTCTGACTTATTAATCTGAAATAAGTGAAATTTCTGCAATTTTGCCCCAAAATAATGGAAATTTCTGCATTTTTTGCCCCCAAATAAGGGGAATTTCAGCCTTTTTACCTCAAAATAAGGGGAATTTCTGCATTTTTGCCCCAAAATATTGGAAATGTCTGCCTTTTTGCCCCAAAATAAGGAAAATTTTTGCAATTTTGTACCAAAATAAAAGAAATATCTGCCTTTTTGCCCCAAAATTAGAAAATTTCTGCTTTTTTTTCGGAAATAAGTGAAATTTCTGCAATTTTGCCCCAAAATAATTGAAATTTCTAAGTTTTGCCCCAAAATAAAAGAAATTTCTGCCTTTTTAACCCCAAATAAGAGGAATTTCAGCATTTTTACCTTAAAATAAGGGGAATTTTTGCATTTTTGTCCCAAAATATGAGAAATTTCTGCCTATTTCCCAAAATAAGAAAAATTTCTGCAATTTTGTACCAAAAGAAAAGAAATTTCTGCCTTTTTGCCCCAAAATAAGAAAATTTCTGCTTTTTTTTGGAAATAAGTGAAATTTCTGCAATTTTGCCCCAAAATAAGTAAAATTTCTGAGTTTTGTTCCAAAATAAAGAGAATTTCTGTCTTTTTGCCCCAACATATAGGGAATTTCTGTCTTTTTGCCCCACAATTATAGAAATTTCTGCAATTTTGCTTTAAAACAGGGGGATTTTCTGCCTTTTTGCCCGAAAACAAGAAGAATGTATACCTTTTTGCCATAAAAAAAGGAAATTTCTTAATTTTTGCTCCAAAATAAGGGGAATTTCTGCTTTTTTGCCTCTTAATAAGTGGAATTTCTGTCTTTTTCCCCAAAACAATGGGAATTTCTTTATTTTTTGCCCCAAAATACGAAAAATTTCTGACTTATTACCCTGACGTTAATGAAATTTCTGCAATTTTGCCCCAAAATGAGGGAAATTTCTGCCTTTTTGCCCCTAAATAAGGAAAATATCAGCCTTTTTACCTCAAAATAAGGGAAATTTCTGCATTTTTGCCCCAAAATATGTGAAATTTCTGCAATTTTGCCTTAAAATAAGGGAAATTTCTGCAATTTTGCCACAAAATAAGTGAAATTTCTGAGTTTTGCCTTAAAATAAGAGGAATTTCTGTTTTTGCCCCAACATACAGGGAATTTCTGCCTTTTTGGCCCACAATTAGGGGATTTTCTGCAATTTTGCTCCAAAATACGGGGATTTTCTGCCTTTTTGCCCGAAAATAACAAGAATGCATATCTTTTTGCCATAAAAAAGAGAATTTACTTCATTTTTGCTCCAAAATAAGGGGAATTTCTGCTTTTTTGGCTCTAAATATGTGGAATTTCTGTTTTTTTCCCCCAAAACAAAGGGAATTTCTGTCTTTTTTGCCCCAAAATAAGGAAAATTTATGACTCATTACCCTGAAATAAGTGAAATTTCTGCAATTTTGCCATAAAATGAGGGAAATTTCTGCCTTTTTGCCCCCAAATAAGGAAAATATCAGCCTTTTAACCTCAAAATAAGGGAAATTTCTGCATTTTTGCCCCAAAATATGGGAAATTTCTGCTTTTTTGCCCCAAAATAAGAACAATTTCTGCAATGTTGTACCAAAATAAAAGAAATTTCTGCCTTTTTGCCCCAAAATAAGAAAATTTCTGCTTTTTTTCTGAAATAAGTGAAATTTCTGCAATTTTGCCCTAAAATAAGTGAAATTTCTGAGTTTTGCCCCAAAATAAGGAGAATTTCTGTCTTTTTGCCCCAACATATAGGGAATTTCTGCCTTTTTGGCCCACAATTACGGGAATTTCTGCAATTTCGCTCCAAAAAACGGGTAATTTCTGTCCTTTTGCCCGAAAATAAGAAGAATGCATACCTTTTTGCCATAGAAAAGGGAAATTTCTTCATTTTTGCTCTAAAATAATGGAAATTTCTGCTTTTTGCCTCTAAATAAGTGGAATTTCTGTCTTTTTTCCCAAAACAAAGGAAATTTCTGTCTTTTTGCACCAAAATAAAGATAATTTCTGACTTATTATTCTGAAATAAGTGAAATTTCTGCAATTTTGCCCCAAAATAAGGGAAATTTTTGCATTTTTTGCCCCCAAATAAGGGGAATTTCAGACTTTTTACCTCAAAATAAGGGGAATTTCTGCATTTTTGCCACAAAATATTTGGAATTTCTGCCTTTTTGCCCCAAAATAAGGAAAACTTCTGCCTTTTTTCCTGAAATAAGTAAAATTTCTGCAATTTTGCCTTAAAATAAGTGAAATTTCTGCAATTTTGCCCCAAAATAAGTGAAATTTCTGCAATTTTGCCCCAAAATAAGGGAAATTTCTGGAATTTTGCCCCATAACAAGTGGAATTTCTGAGTTTTGCCCCAAAATAAAGAGAATTTCTGTCTTTTTACCCTAACATACAGGGAATTTCTGCCTTTTTGCCCCACAATTAGGGGAATTTCTGCAATTTTGCTTCAAAATTCAGGGAATTTCTGCCTTTTTGCCCGAAAATAAGAAGATGAATACCTTTTTGCCATAAAAAAGGGAAATTTCTTCATTTTTCTTCAAAATAAGTGGAATTTCTGATTTTTTGCCTCTAAATAAGTGGAATTTCTGTCTTTTTCCCCCAAAACAAAGGGAATTTCTGTCTTTTTTGCCCCAAAATAAAAAAAAAATTTCAGACTTATTACCCTGAAATAAGTGAAATTTCTGCAATTTCGCTCCAAAATAATTGAAATTTCTGAGTTTTGCCCCAAAATAAGGGGAATTTTTGGATTTTTGTCCCCAAATAAGGGGAATTTCAGCATTTTTACCTCAAAATAAGGGGAATTTCTGCAATTTTGCCCCAAAATATGGGAAATTTCTGCCTTTTTGCCCCAAAATAAGAACAAATTCTGCAATTTTGTACCTAAATAAAAGAAATTTCTGACTTTTTTTCCCAAAAAAGAAAATTTCTGCTATTTTCTTCTGAAATAAGTGAAATTTCTGCAATTTTGCCCCAAAATATGTGAAATTTCTGCAATTTTGCCCCAAAATATGTGAAATTTCTGCAATTTTGCCCCAAAATAAGAAAAATTTCTGCAATTTTGCCCCAAAATAAGTGAAATTTCTGAGTTTTGCCCCTAAATAAGGAGAATTTCTGTTTTTGCTCCAACATATAGGGAATTTCTGCCTTTTTGCCCCACAATTAGGGGAATATCTGCAATTTTGCTCCAAAATACGGGGAATTTCTGCCTTTTTGCCCGAAAATAAGAAGAATGCATACCTTTTTGCCATAAAAAAAAGAAATTTCTTCATTTTTGCTCCAAAATAAAGGGAATTTCTGCTTTTTTGCCTCTACGTAAGTGGAATTTCTGTCTTTTTCCCCCAAAACAAAGGGAATTCCTGTCTTTTTGCCCCAAAATAAGAAAAATTTCTGACTTATTACCCAGAAATAAGTGAAATTTCTGCAATTTTGCCAGAAAATGAGGGAAATTTCTGCCTTTTTGCCCCCAAATAAGGAAAATATCAGCCTTTTAACCTCAAAATAAGGGAAATTTCTGCATTTTTGCCCCAAAGTATGGGAAATTTCTGCTTTTTTGCCCCAAAATAAGAACAATTTCTGCAATTTTGTACCAAAATAAAAGAAATTTCTGCCTTTTTGCCCCAAAATAAGAAAATTTCTGCTTTTTTTCTGAAATAAGTGAAATTTCTGCAATTCTGCCCTAAAATAAGTGAAATTTCTGAGTTTTGCCCCAAAATAAGGAGAATTTCTGTCTTTTTGCCCCAACATATAGGGAATTTCTGCCTTTTTGGCCCACAATTACGGGAATTTCTGCAATTTCGCTCCAAAAAACGGGTAATTTCTGTCCTTTTGCCCGAAAATAAGAAGAATGCATACCTTTTTGCCATAGAAAAGGGAAATTTCTTCATTTTTGCTCTAAAATAATGGAAACTTCTGCTTTTTGCCTCTAAATAAAGGAATTTCTGTCTTTTTTCCCAAAACAAAGGAAATTTCTGTCTTTTTGCACCAAAATAAAGATAATTTCTGACTTATTATTCTGAAATAAGTGAAATTTCTGCAATTTTGCCCCAAAATAAGGGAAATTTTTGCATTTTTTGCCCCCAAATAAGGGGAATTTCAGACTTTTTACCTCAAAATAAGGGGAATTTCTGCATTTTTGCCACAAAATATTTGGAATTTCTGCCTTTTTGCCCCAAAATAAGGAAAACTTCTGCCTTTTTTCCTGAAATAAGTAAAATTTCTGCAATTTTGCCTTAAAATAAGTGAAATTTCTGCAATTTTGCCCCAAAATAAGTTAAATTTCTGCAATTTTGCCCCAAAATAAGGGAAATTTCTGGAATTTTGCCCCATAACAAGTGGAATTTCTGAGTTTTGCCCCAAAATAAAGAGAATTTCTGTCTTTTTACCCTAACATACAGGGAATTTCTGCCTTTTTGCCCCACAATTAGGGGAATTTCTGCAATTTTGCTTCAAAATTCAGGGAATTTCTGCCTTTTTGCCCGAAAATAAGAAGATGAATACCTTTTTGCCATAAAAAAGGGAAATTTCTTCATTTTTCTTCAAAATAAGTGGAATTTCTGATTTTTTGCCTCTAAATAAGTGGAATTTCTGTCTTTTTCCCCCAAAACAAAGGGAATTTCTGTCTTTTTTGCCCCAAAATAAAAAAAAAATTTCAGACTTATTACCCTGAAATAAGTGAAATTTCTGCAATTTCGCTCCAAAATAATTGAAATTTCTGAGTTTTGCCCCAAAATAAGGGGAATTTTTGGATTTTTGTCCCCAAATAAGGGGAATTTCAGCATTTTTACCTCAAAATAAGGGGAATTTCTGCAATTTTGCCCCAAAATATGGGAAATTTCTGCCTTTTTGCCCCAAAATAAGAACAAATTCTGCAATTTTGTACCTAAATAAAAGAAATTTCTGACTTTTTTTCCCAAAAAAGAAAATTTCTGCTATTTTCTTCTGAAATAAGTGAAATTTCTGCAATTTTGCCCCAAAATATGTGAAATTTCTGCAATTTTGCCCCAAAATATGTGAAATTTCTGCAATTTTGCCCCAAAATAAGAAAAATTTCTGCAATTTTGCCCCAAAATAAGTGAAATTTCTGAGTTTTGCCCCTAAATAAGGAGAATTTCTGTTTTTGCTCCAACATATAGGGAATTTCTGCCTTTTTGGCCCACAATTAGGGGAATATCTGCAATTTTGCTCCAAAATACGGGGAATTTCTGCCTTTTTGCCCGAAAATAAGAAGAATGCATACCTTTTTGCCATAAAAAAAAGAAATTTCTTCATTTTTGCTCCAAAATAAAGGGAATTTCTGCTTTTTTGCCTCTACGTAAGTGGAATTTCTGTCTTTTTCCCCCAAAACAAAGGGAATTCCTGTCTTTTTGCCCCAAAATAAGAAAAATTTCTGACTTATTACCCAGAAATAAGTGAAATTTCTGCAATTTTGCCAGAAAATGAGGGAAATTTCTGCCTTTTTGCCCCCAAATAAGGAAAATATCAGCCTTTTAACCTCAAAATAAGGGAAATTTCTGCATTTTTGCCCCAAAGTATGGGAAATTTCTGCTTTTTTGCCCCAAAATAAGAACAATTTCTGCAATTTTGTACCAAAATAAAAGAAATTTCTGCCTTTTTGCCCCAAAATAAGAAAATTTCTGCTTTTTTTCTGAAATAAGTGAAATTTCTGCAATTCTGCCCTAAAATAAGTGAAATTTCTGAGTTTTGCCCCAAAATAAGGAGAATTTCTGTCTTTTTGCCCCAACATATAGGGAATTTCTGCCTTTTTGGCCCACAATTACGGGAATTTCTGCAATTTCGCTCCAAAAAACGGGTAATTTCTGTCCTTTTGCCCGAAAATAAGAAGAATGCATACCTTTTTGCCATAGAAAAGGGAAATTTCTTCATTTTTGCTCTAAAATAATGGAAATTTCTGCTTTTTGCCTCTAAATAAAGGAATTTCTGTCTTTTTTCCCAAAACAAAGGAAATTTCTGTCTTTTTGCACCAAAATAAAGATAATTTCTGACTTATTATTCTGAAATAAGTGAAATTTCTGCAATTTTGCCCCAAAATAAGGGAAATTTTTGCATTTTTTGCCCCCAAATAAGGGGAATTTCAGACTTTTTACCTCAAAATAAGGGGAATTTCTGCATTTTTGCCACAAAATATTTGGAATTTCTGCCTTTTTGCCCCAAAATAAGGAAAACTTCTGCCTTTTTTCCTGAAATAAGTAAAATTTCTGCAATTTTGCCTTAAAATAAGTGAAATTTCTGCAATTTTGCCCCAAAATAAGTTAAATTTCTGCAATTTTGCCCCAAAATAAGGGAAATTTCTGGAATTTTGCCCCATAACAAGTGGAATTTCTGAGTTTTGCCCCAAAATAAAGAGAATTTCTGTCTTTTTACACTAACATACAGGGAATTTCTGCCTTTTTGCCCCACAATTAGGGGAATTTCTGCAATTTTGCTTCAAAATTCAGGGAATTTCTGCCTTTTTGCCCGAAAATAAGAAGATGAATACCTTTTTGCCATAAAAAAGGGAAATTTCTTCATTTTTCTTCAAAATAAGTGGAATTTCTGATTTTTTGCCTCTAAATAAGTGGAATTTCTGTCTTTTTCCCCCAAAACAAAGGGAATTTCTGTCTTTTTTGCCCCAAAATAAAAAAAAAATTTCAGACTTATTACCCTGAAATAAGTGAAATTTCTGCAATTTCGCTCCAAAATAATTGAAATTTCTGAGTTTTGCCCCAAAATAAGGGGAATTTTTGGATTTTTGTCCCCAAATAAGGGGAATTTCAGCATTTTTACCTCAAAATAAGGGGAATTTCTGCAATTTTGCCCCAAAATATGGGAAATTTCTGCCTTTTTGCCCCAAAATAAGAACAAATTCTGCAATTTTGTACCTAAATAAAAGAAATTTCTGACTTTTTTTCCCAAAAAAGAAAATTTCTGCTATTTTCTTCTGAAATAAGTGAAATTTCTGCAATTTTGCCCCAAAATATGTGAAATTTCTGCAATTTTGCCCCAAAATATGTGAAATTTCTGCAATTTTGCCCCAAAATAAGAAAAATTTCTGCAATTTTGCCCCAAAATAAGTGAAATTTCTGAGTTTTGCCCCTAAATAAGGAGAATTTCTGTTTTTGCTCCAACATATAGGGAATTTCTGCCTTTTTGCCCCACAATTAGGGGAATATCTGCAATTTTGCTCCAAAATACGGGAAATTTCTGCCTTTTTGCCCGAAAATAAGAAGAATGCATACCTTTTTGCCATAAAAAAAAGAAATTTCTTCATTTTTGCTCCAAAATAAAGGGAATTTCTGCTTTTTTGCCTCTACATAAGTGGAATTTCTGTCTTTTTCCCCCAAAACAAAGGGAATTCCTGTCTTTTTGCCCCAAAATAAGAAAAATTTCTGACTTATTACCCTGAAATAAGTGAAATTTCTGCAATTTTGCCAGAAAATGAGGGAAATTTCTGCCTTTTTGCCCCCAAATAAGGAAAATATCAGCCTTTTAACCTCAAAATAAGGGAAATTTCTGCATTTTTGCCCCAAAATATGGGAAATTTCTGCTTTTTTGCCCCAAAATAAGAACAATTTCTGCACTTTTGTACCAAAATAAAAGAAATTTCTGCCTTTTTGCCCCAAAATAAGAAAATTTCTGCTTTTTTTTTTGAAATAAGTGAAATTTCTGCAATTTTGCCCTAAAATAAGTGAGATTTCTGAGTTTTGCCCCAAAATAAGGAGAATTTCTGTCTTTTTGCCCCAACATATAGGGAATTTCTGCCTTTTTGGCCCACAATTACGGGAATTTCTGCAATTTCGCTCCAAAAAACGGGTAATTTCTGTCCTTTTGCCCGAAAATAAGAAGAATGCATACCTTTTTGCCATAGAAAAGGGAAATTTCTTCATTTTTGCTCTAAAATAATGGAAATTTCTGCTTTTTGCCTCTAAATAAGTGGAATTTCTGTCTTTTTTCCCAAAACAAAGGAAATTTCTGTCTTTTTGCACCAAAATAAAGATAATTTCTGACTTATTATTCTGAAATAAGTGAAATTTCTGCAATTTTGCCCCAAAATAAGGGAAATTTTTGCATTTTTTGCCCCCAAATAAGGGGAATTTTAGACTTTTTACCTCAAAATAAGGGGAATTTCTGCATTTTTGCCACAAAATATTTGGAATTTCTGCCTTTTTGCCCCAAAATAAGGAAAACTTCTGCCTTTTTTCCTGAAATAAGTAAAATTTCTGCAATTTTGCCTTAAAATAAGTGAAATTTCTGCAATTTTGCCCCAAAATAAGTGAAATTTCTGCAATTTTGCCCCAAAATAAGGGAAATTTCTGGAATTTTGCCCCATAACAAGTGGAATTTCTGAGTTTTGCCCCAAAATAAAGAGAATTTCTGTCTTTTTACCCTAACATACAGGGAATTTCTGCCTTTTTGCCCCACAATTAGGGGAATTTCTGCAATTTTGCTTCAAAATTCAGGGAATTTCTGCCTTTTTGCCCGAAAATAAGAAGATGAATACCTTTTTGCCATAAAAAAGGGAAATTTCTTCATTTTTCTTCAAAATAAGTGGAATTTCTGATTTTTTGCCTCTAAATAAGTGGAATTTCTGTCTTTTTCCCCCAAAACAAAGGGAATTTCTGTCTTTTTTGCCCCAAAAAAAAAAAAAAATTTCAGACTTATTACCCTGAAATAAGTGAAATTTCTGCAATTTCGCTCCAAAATAATTGAAATTTCTGAGTTTTGCCCCAAAATAAGGGGAATTTTTGGATTTTTGTCCCCAAATAAGGGGAATTTCAGCATTTTTACCTCAAAATAAGGGGAATTTCTGCAATTTTGCCCCAAAATATGGGAAATTTCTGCCTTTTTGCCCCAAAATAAGAACAAATTCTGCAATTTTGTACCTAAATAAAAGAAATTTCTGACTTTTTTTCCCAAAAAAGAAAATTTCTGCTATTTTCTTCTGAAATAAGTGAAATTTCTGCAATTTTGCCCCAAAATATGTGAAATTTCTGCAATTTTGCCCCAAAATATGTGAAATTTCTGCAATTTTGCCCCAAAATAAGAAAAATTTCTGCAATTTTGCCCCAAAATAAGTGAAATTTCTGAGTTTTGCCCCTAAATAAGGAGAATTTCTGTTTTTGCTCCAACATATAGGGAATTTCTGCCTTTTTGCCCCACAATTAGGAAAATATCTGCAATTTTGCTCCAAAATACGGGGAATTTCTGCCTTTTTGCCCGAAAATAAGAAGAATGCATACCTTTTTGCCATAAAAAAAAGAAATTTCTTCATTTTTGCTCCAAAATAAAGGGAATTTCTGCTTTTTTGCCTCTACATAAGTGGAATTTCTGTCTTTTTCCCCAAAAACAAAGGGAATTCCTGTCTTTTTGCCCCAAAATAAGAAAAATTTCTGACTTATTACCCTGAAATAAGTGAAATTTCTGCAATTTTGCCCCAAAATGAGGGAAATTTCTGCCTTCTTGCTCCCAAAGAAGAAAATATCAGCATTTTTACCTCAAAATAAGGGAAATTTCTGCATTTTTGCCCCAAAATAATGAGACATTTCTGCCCTTTTGCCCCAAAATAAGAACAAATTCTGCAATTTTGTACCTAAATAAAAGAAATTTCTGACTTTTTGACCTAAAAAGAAAATTTCTGCTTTTTTTTCTGAAATAAGTGAAATTTCTGCAATTTTGCCCAAAAATATGTGAAATTTCTGCAATTTTGCCTTAAAATAAGGGAAATTTCTGCATTTTTTGCCCCCAAATAAGGGGAATTTCCGCCTTTTTACCTCAAAATATGGGGAATTTCTGCATTTTTGCTCCAAAATATGGGAAATGTCTGCCTTTTTGCCGCAAAATAAGGAAAATTTCTGCAATTTTGTACCAAAATAAAAGAAATATCTGCCTTTTTGTCCCAAAATTAGAAAATTTCTGCTTTTTTTTCGGAAATAAGTGAAATTTCTGCAATTTTGCCCCAAAATAAATGAAATTTCTAAGTTTTGCCCCAAAATAAGGGAAATTTCTGCTTTTTTGCCCCCAAATAAGAAGAAGTTCAGCATTTTTACCTTAAAATAAGGGGAATTTCTGCATTTTTGCCCCAAAATATGAGAAATTTCTGCCTTTTTCCCAAAATAAGAAAAATTTCTGCAATTTTGTACAAAAATAAAAGAAATTTCTGCCTTTTTGCCCCAAAATAAGAAAATTTCTGCTTTTTTTTCTGAAATCAGTGAAATTTCTGCAATTTTGCCCCAAAATAAGTGAAATTTCTGAGTTTTGCCCCAAAATAAGGAGAATTTCTGTCTTTTTGCCCCAACATATAGGGAATTTCTGCCTTTTTGCCCCACAATTAGGGGAATTTCTGCAATTTTGCTCCAAAACAGAAGGAATTTCTGCCTTTTTGCCCGAAAACAAGAAGAATGCATACCTTTTTGCCATAAAAAATAGAAATTTCTTAATTTTTGCTCCAAAATAAGGGGAATTTCTGCTTTTTTGCCTCTACATAAGTGGAATTTCTGTCTTTTTTCCCCAAAACAAAAGGAATTTCTGTCTTTTTTGCCCCAAAATACGGAAAATTTCTGACTTATTACCCTGAAGTAAATGAAATTTCTGCAATTTTGCCCCAAAATGAGGGAAATTTCTGCCTTTTTGCCCCCAAATAAGAAAAATATCAGCCTTTTTATCTCAAAATAAGGGAAATTTCTGCATTTTTGCCCCAAAATATGGAAAATTTCTGCCTTTTTGCCCCAAAATAAGAACAAATTCTGCAATTTTGTACCAAAATAAAAGAAATTTCTGACTTTTTGCCCCCAAATAAGGGGAATTTCAGCCTTTTTACCTCAAAATAAGGGGAATTTCTGCATTTTTGCCACAAAATATTTGGAATTTCTGCCTTTTTGCCCCAAAATAAGGAAAACTTCTGCCTTTTTTCCTGAAATAAGTAAAATTTCTGCAATTTTGCCTTAAAATAAGTGAAATTTCTGCAATTTTGCCCCAAAATAAGTGAAATTTCTGCAATTTTTCCCTAAATAAGGGAAATTTCAGGAATTTTGCCTTAAAACAAGTGGAATTTCTGAGTTTTGCCCCAAAATAAAGAGAATTTCTGTCTTTTTACCCTAACATACAGGGAATTTCTGCCTTTTTGCCCCACAATTAGGGGAATTTCTGCAATTTTGCTTCAAAATTCAGGGAATTTCTGCCTTTTTGCCCGAAAATAAGAAGATGAATACTTTTTTGCCATAAAAAAGAGAAATTTCTTCATTTTTCTCCAAAATAAGGGGAATTTCTGATTTTTTGCCTCTAAATAAGTGGAATTTCTGTCTTTTTCCCCCAAAACAAAGGGAATTTCTGTCTTTTTTGCCACAAAATAAAAAAAATTTCAGACGTATTACCCTGAAATAATTTAAATTTCTGCAATTTCGCTCCAAAATAATTGAAATTTCTGAGTTTTGCCCCAAAATAAGGGGAATTTCTGGATTTTTGTCCCCAAATAAGGGGAATTTCAGCATTTTTACCTCAAAATAAGGGGAATTTCTGCAATTTTGCCCCAAAATATGGGAAATTTCTGCCTTTTTGTTCCAAAATAAGAACAAATTCTGTAATTTTGTACCTAAATAAAAGAAATTTCTGACTTTTTGCCCCAAAAAAGAAAATTTCTGCTATTTTCTTCTGAAATATGTGAAATTTCTGCAATTTTGCCCCAAAATATGTGAAATTTCTGCAATTTTGCCCCAAAATAAGAAAAATTTCTGCAATTTTTCCCCAAAATAAGTTAAATTACTGAGTTTTGCCCCTAAATAAGAATTTCTGTTTTTGCCCCAACATATAGGGAATTTCTGCCTTTTTGCCCCACAATTAGGGGAATATCTGCAATTTTTCTCCAAAATACGGGGAATTTCTGCCTTTTTGCCCAAAAATAAGAAGAATGCATCCCTTTTTGCCATAAAAAAGGGAAATTTCTTCATTTTTGCTCCAAAATAAGGGGAATTTCTGCTTTTTTGCCTTTTAATAAGTGGAATTTCTGTATTTTTCTCCCAAAACAAAGGGAATTCCTGTGTTTTTGCCCCAAAATAAGAAAAATTTCTGACTTATTACACTGAAATAAGTGAAATTTCTGCAATTTTGCCCCAAAATGAGGGAAATTTCTGCCTTTTTGCCCCCAAATAAGGAAAGTATCAGCCTTTTTACCTCAAAATAAGGAATATTTCTGCATTTTTGCCCCAAAATATGGGAAATTTCTGCAATTTTGCCCCAAAATAAGGGAAATTTCTGCAATTTTGCCAGAAAATAAGTGAAATTTCTGAGTTTTGCCCCAAAATAAGAGGAATTTCTGTTTTTGCACCAACATATAAGGAATTTCTGCCTTTTTGCCCCACAATTAGGAAAATTTCTGCAATTTTGCTCCAAAATACGGGGATTTTCTGCCTTTTTGCCTGAAAATAAGAAGAATGCATATCTTTTTGTCATAAAAAAGGGAAATTTCTTCATTTTTGCTCCAAAATAAGGGGAATTTCTGCTTTTTGCCTCTAAATAAGTGGAATTTCTGTCTTTTTTTCCCAAAACAAAGGGAATTTCTGTCTTTTTGCACCAAAATAAAGATAATTTCTTACTTATTATTCTGAAATAAGTGAAATTTCTGCAATTTTCCCAAAAATAAGGGAAATTTCTGCATTTTTGCTTCAAAATATGGGAAATGTCTGCCTTTTTGCCCCAAAATAAGGAAAATTTCTGCAATTTTGTACCAAAATAAAAGAAATATCTGCCTTTTTGCCCCAAAATTAGAAATTTCTGCTTTTTTTTCAGAAATAAGTGAAGTTTCTGCAATTTTGCCCCAAAATAATTGAAATTTCTAAGTTTTGCCCCAAAATAAGGGAAATTTCTGCTTTTTTGCCCCCAAATAAGAAGTTCAGCATTTTTACCTTAAAATAAGGGGAATTTCTGCATTTTTGCCCCAAAATATGAGAAATTTCTGCCTTTTTCCCAAAATAAGAAAAATTTCTGCAATTTTGTACCAAAATAAAAGAAATTTCTGCCTTTTTTCCCCAAAATAAGAAAATTTCTGCTTTTTTTTCTGATATCAGTGAAATTTCTGCAATTTTGCCCCAAAATAAGTGAAATTTCTGAGTTTTGCCCCAAAATAAGGAGAATTTCTGTCCATTTGCCCCAACATATAGGGAATTTCTGCCTTTTTGCCCCACAATTAGGAGATTTCTGCAATTTTGCTCCAAAACAGAAGGAATTTCTGCCTTTTTGCCCGAAAACAAGAAGAATGCATACCTTTTTGCCATAAAAATAGAAATTTCTTCATTTTTGCTCCAAAATAAGGGGAATTTCTGCTTTTTTGCCTCTAAATAAGTGGAATTTCTGTCTTTTTCCCCAAAAACAAAGGGAATTTCTGTCTTTTTTGCTCCAAAATAAGGAAAATTTCTGACTTATTACCCTGAAATAAGTGAAATTTCTGCAATTTTGCTTCAAAATGAGGGAAATTTCTGCCTTTTTGCCCCCAAATAAGAAAAATATCAGCCTTTTTATCTCAAAATAAGGGAAATTTCTGCATTTTTGCCCCAAAATATGGGAAATTTCTGCCTTTTTGCCCCAAAATAAGAACAAATTCTGCAATTTTGTACCAAAATAAAAGAAATTTCTGACTTTTTGCCCCCAAATAAGGGGAATTTCAGCCTTTTTACCTCAAAATAAGGGGAATTTTTGCATTTTTGCCACAAAATATTTGGAATTTCTGCCTTTTTGCCCCAAAATAAGGAAAACTTCTGCCTTTTTTCCTGAAATAAGTAAAATTTCTGCAATTTTGCCTTAAAATAAGTGAAATTTCTGCAATTTTGCCCCAAAATAAGTGAAATTTCTGCAATTTTGCCCCAAAATAAAGGAAATTTCTGGAATTTTGCCCCATAACAAGTGGAATTTCTGAGTTTTGCCCCAAAATAAAGAGAATTTCTGTCTTTTTACCCTAACATAAAGGGAATTTCTGCCTTTTTGCCCCACAATTAGGGGAATTTCTGCAATTTTGCTTCAAAATTCAGGGAATTTCTGCCTTTTTGCCCGAAAATAAGAAGATGAATACCTTTTTGCCATAAAAAAGGGAAATTTCTTCATTTTTCTCCAAAATAAGGGGAATTTCTGATTTTTTTTGCCTCTAAATAAGTGGAATTTCTGTCTTTTTCCCCCAAAACAAAGGGAATTTCTGTCTTTTTTGCCCCCCAAAAAAAAAAAAAATTTCAGACTTATTACCCTGAAATAAGTGAAATTTCTGCAATTTCGCTCCAAAATAATTGAAATTTCTGAGTTTTGCCCCAAAATAAGGGAAATTTCTGGATTTTTGTCCCCAAATAAGGGGAATTTCAGCATTTTTACCTCAAAATAAGGGGAATTTCTGCAATTTTGCCCCAAAATATGGGAAATTTCTGCCTTTTTGCCCCATAGTAAGAACAAATTCTGCAATTTTGTACCTAAATAAAAGAAATTTCTGACTTTTTGCCCCAAAAAAGAAAATTTCTGCTATTTTCTTCTGAAATAAGTGAAATTTCTGCAATTTTGCCCCAAAATATGTGAAATTTCTGCAATTTTGCCCCAAAATAAGAAAAATTTCTGCAATTTTGCCCCAAAATAAATGAAATTTCTGAGTTTTGCCCCTAAATAAGGAGAATTTCTGTTTTTGCCCCAACATATAGGGAATTTCTGCCTTTTTGCCCCACAATTAGGGGAATTTCTGCAATTTTGCTCCAAAATACGGGGAATTTCTGCCTTTTTGCCCGAAAATAAGAAGAATGCATACCTTTTTGCCATAAAAAAGGGAAATTTCTTCATTTTTGCTCCAAAATAAGGGGAATTTCTGCTTTTTTGCCTTTTAATAAGTGGAATTTCTGTCTTTTTCCCCCAAAACAAAGGGAATTTCTGTCTTTTTTGCCCCAAAATATGGAAAATTTCTGACTTATTACCCTGAAGTTAGTGAAATTTCTGCAATTTTGCCCCAAAATGAGGGAAATTTCTGGCTTTTTGCCCCCAAATAAGGAAAATATCAGCCTTTTTACCTCAAAATAAAGAATATTTCTGCATTTTTGCCCGAAAATATGGGAAATTTCTGCAATTTTGCCCTTAAATAAGGGAAATTTCTGCAATTTTGCCACAAAATAAGTGAAATTTCTGAGTTTTGCCCCAAAATAAGAGGAATTTCTGTTTTTGCCCCAACATATAGGGAATTTCTGCCTTTTTGCCCCACATAGGGAAATTTCTGCAATTTTGCTCCAAAATACGTGGATTTTCTGCCTTTTTGCCCGAAAATAAGAAGAATGCATATCTTTTTGTCATAAAAAAGGGAAATTTCTTCATTTTTGCTCCAAAATAAGGTGAATTTCTGCTTTTTTGGCTCTAAATATGTAGAATTTGTTTTTTTTCCCCAAAACAAAGGGAATTTCTGTCTTTTTTGCCCCAAAATAATGAAAATTTATGACTTATTACCCTGAAGTATGTGAAATTTCTGCAATTTTGCCCCAAAATGAGGAAAATTTCTGCCTTTTTGCTCCCAAATAAGAAGAATTTCAGCCTTTTTATATCAAAATAATAGGAATTTCTGCATTTTTGCCCCAAAATATGGGAAATTTCTGCTTTTTTGCCCCAAAATAAGAACAATTTCTGCAATTTTGTACCAAAATAAAAGAAATTTCTGCCTTTTTGCCCCAAAATAAGAAAATTTCTGCTTTTTTTCTGAAATAAGTGAAATTTCTGCAATTTTGCCCTAAAATAAGTGAAATTTCTGAGTTTTGCCCCAAAATAAGGAGAATTTCTGTTTTTTTGCCCCAACATATAGAGAATTTCTGCCTTTTTGGCCCACAATTAGGGGGATTTCTGCAATTTTGCTCCAAAAAACGGGGAATTTCTGTCTTTTTGCCCCACAATTAGGGAAATTTCTGCAATTTTGCTCCAAAATACGGGGATTTTCTGCCTTTTTGACCGAAAATAAGAAGCATGCATATCTTTTTGTCATAAAAAAGGGAAATTTCTTCATTTTTGCTCCAAAATAAGGGGAATTTCTGCTTTTTTGGCTCTAAATATATAGAATTTGTTTTTTCCCCCAAAACAAAGGGAATTTCTGTCTTTTTTGCCCCAAAATAAAGAAAATTTATGACTTATTACCCTGAAATAAGTGAAATTTCTGCAATTTTGCCCCAAAATGAGGAAAATTTCTGCCTTTTTGCCCCCAAATAAGGGGAATTTCAGCCTTTTTATCTCAAAATAATAGGAATTTCTGCATTTTTGCCCCAAAATATAGGAAATTTCTGCCTTTTTGCCCCAAAATAAGAACAATTTCTGCAATTTTGTTCAAAATAAAAGAAATTTCTGCCTTTTTGCACCAAAATAAGAAAATTTCTGCTTTTTTTCTGAAATAAGTGAAATTTCTGCAATTTTGCCCTAAAATAAGTGAAATTTCTGAGTTTTGCCCCAAAATAAGGAGAATTTCTGTTTTTTTGCCCCAACATATAGGGAATTTCTGCCTTTTTGGCCCACAATTAGGGGGATTTCTGCAATTTTGCTCCAAAAAACAAGGAATTTCTGTCTTTTTGCCCGAAAATAAGAAGAATGCATACCTTTTTGCCATAGAAAAGAGAAATTTCTTCATTTTTGCCCCAAAATAAATGAAATTTCTGAGTTTTGCCCCAAAATAAGAAGAATTTCTGTCCTTTTGCCCCAAAATATAGGGAATTTCTGCCTTTTTGCACCACAATTAGGGGAATTTCTGCAATTTTGCTCCAAAACAGAAGGAATTTCTGCCTTTTTGCCCGAAAACAAGAAGAATGCATACCTTTTTGCCATAAAAAATAGAAATTTCTTAATTTTTGCTCCAAAATAAGGGGAATTTCTGCTTTTTTGCCTCTAAATAAGTGGAATTTCTGTCTTTTTCCCCAAAAACAAAGGGAATTTCTGTCTTTTTTGCTCCAAAATAAGGAAAATTTCTGACTTATTACCCTGAAATAAGTGAAATTTCTGCAATTTTGCCCCAAAATGAGGGAAATTTCTGCCTTTTTGCCCCCAAATAAGAAAAATATCAGCCTTTTTATCTCAAAATAAGGGAAATTTCTGCATTTTTGCCCCAAAATATGGGAAATTTCTGCCTTTTTGCCCCAAAATAAGAACAAATTCTGCAATTTTGTACCAAAATAAAAGAAATTTCTGACTTTTTGCCCCCAAATAAGGGGAATTTCAGCCTTTTTACCTCAAAATAAGGGGAATTTCTGCATTTTTGCCACAAAATATTTGGAATTTCTGCCTTTTTGCCCCAAAATAAGGAAAACTTCTGCCTTTTTTCCTGAAATAAGTAAAATTTCTGCAATTTTGCCTTAAAATAAGTGAAATTTCTGCAATTTTGCCCCAAAATAAGTGAAATTTCTGCAATTTTGCCCCAAAATAAAGGAAATTTCTGGAATTTTGCCCCATAACAAGTGGAATTTCTGAGTTTTGCCCCAAAATAAAGAGAATTTCTGTCTTTTTACCCTAACATAAAGGGAATTTCTGCCTTTTTGCCCCACAATTAGGAGAATTTCTGCAATTTTGCTTCAAAATTCAGGGAATTTCTACCTTTTTGCCCGAAAATAAGAAGATGAATACCTTTTTGCCATAAAAAAGGGAAATTTCTTCATTTTTCTCAAAAATAAGGGAAATTTCTGATTTTTTGCCTCTAAATAAGTGGAATTACTGTCTTTTTCCCCCAAAACAAAGTTAATTTCTGTCTTTTTTGCCCCAAAATAAAAAAAATTTCAGACTTATTACCCTGAAATAAGTGAAATTTCTGCAATTTCGCTCCAAAATAATTGAAATTTCTGAGTTTTGCCCCAAAATAAGGGGAATTTCTGGATTTTTGTCCCCAAATAAGGGAAATTTTAGCATTTTTACCTCAAAATAAGGGGAATTTTTGCAATTTTGCCCCAAAATATGGGAAATTTCTGCCTTTTTGCCCCAAAATAAAAACAAATTCTGCAATTTTGTACCTAAATAAAAGAAATTTCTGACTTTTTGACCCAAAAAAGAAAATTTCTGTTATTTTCTTCTGAAATAAGTGAAATTTCTGCAATTTTGCCCCAAAATATGTGAAATTTCTGCAATTTTGCCCCAAAATAAGAAAAATTTCTGCAATTTTGCCCCAAAATAAGTGAAATTTCTGAGTTTTGCCCCTAAATAAGAAGAATTTCTGTTTGTGCCCCAACATATAGGGAATTTCTGCCTTTTTGCCCCACAATTAGGGGAATTTCTGCAATTTTGCTCTAAATACGGGGAATTTCTGCCTTTTTGCCCAAAAATAAGAAGAATGCACACCTTTTTGCCATAAAAAGGGAAATTTCTTCATTTTTGCTCCAAAATAAGGGGAATTTCTGCTTTTTTGCCTCTTAATAAGTGGAATTTCTGTCTTTTTCCCCCAAACAAAGGGAATTTCTGTCTTTTTTGCCCCAAAATATGGAAAATTTCTGACTTATTACCCTGAAGTTAGTGAAATTTCTGCAATTTTGCCCCAAAATGAGGGAAATTTCTGCCTTTTTGCCCCCAAATAAGGAAAATATCAGCCTTTTTACCTCAAAATAAGAGATATTTCTGCATTTTTGCCCCAAAATATGAGAAATTTCTGCAATTTTGCCCCAAAATAAGGGAAATTTCTGCAATTTTGCCACAAAATAAGTGAAATTTCTGAGTTTTGCCCCAAAATAAGAGGAATTTCTGCTTTTACCCCAACATATAGGGAATTTCTGCCTTTTTGCCCCACAATTAGGGGAATTTCTGCAATTTTGCTCCAAAATACTGGGATTTTCTGCCTTTTTGCCCGAAAATAAGAAGAATGCATATCTTTTTGTCATAAAAAAGGGAAATTTCTTCATTTTTGCTCCAAAATAAGGGGAATTTCTGCTTTTTTTGCTCTAAATATGTAGAATTTGTTTTTTCCCCCAAAACAAAGGGAATTTCTGTCTCTTTTGCCCCAAAATAAGGAAAATTTCTTACTTATTACCCTGAAATAAGTGAAATTTCTGCAATTTTGCCCCAAAATGAGGAAAATTTCTGCCTTTTTGCCCTTAAATAAGGGGAATTTCAGCCTTTTTATCTCAAAATAATAGGAATTGATGCATTTTTGCCCCAAAATATGCGAAATTTCTGCCTTTTTGCCCCAAAATAAGAACAATTTCTGCAATTTTGTACCAAAATAAAAGAAATTTCTGCCTTTTTGCCCCAAAATAAGAAAATTTCTGCAATTTTGTACCAAAATAAAAGAAATTTCTGCCTTTTTGCCCCAAAATAAGAAAATTTCTGCTTTTTTTCTGAAATAAGTGAAATTTCTGCAATTTTGCCCTGAAATAAGTGAAATTTCTGAGTTTTGCCCCAAAATAAGGAGAATTTCTGTCTTTTTGCCCCAACATATAGGGAATTTCTGCCTTTTTGCCCCACAATTAGGGGGATTTCTGCAATTTTGCTCCAAAAAACGGGGAATTCTGTCTTTTTGCCCGAAAATAAGAAGAATGCATACCTTTTTGCCATAGAAAAGGGAAATTTCTTCATTTTTGCTCCAAAATAAGGGGAATTTCTGCTTTTTGCCTCTAAATAAGTGGAATTTCTGTCTTTTTTTCCCAAAACAAAGGGAATTTCTGTCTTTTTGCACCAAAATAAAGATAATTTCTGACTTATTATTCTGAAATAAGTGAAATTTCTGCAATTTTGCCCCAAAATAAGGGAAATTTCTGCATTTTTTGCCCCCAAATAAGGGGAATTTCAGCCTTTTTACCTCAAAATAAGGGGAATTTCTGCATTTTTGCCCCAAAATATGGGAAATGTCTGCCTTTTTGCCCCAAAATAAGGAAAATATCTGCAATTTTGTACCAAAATAAAAGAAATATCTGCCTTTTTGCCCCAAAATTAGAAAATTTCTGCTTTTTTTTCGGAAATAAGTGAAATTTCTGCAATTTTGCCCCAAAATATTTGAAATTTCTAAGTTTTGCCCCAAAATAAGGGAAATTTCTGCTTTTTTGCCCCCAAATAAGAAGTTCAGCATTTTTAACCTTAAAATAAGGGGAATTTCTGCATTTAAGCCCCAAAATATGAGAAATTTCTGCCTTTTTCCCAAAATAAGAAAAATTTCTGCAATTTTGTACCAAAATAAAAGAAATTTCTGCCTTTTTGCCTCAAAATAAGAAAATTTCTGCTTTTTTTCTGAAATAAGTGAAATTTTTGCAATTTTGCCCCAAAGTAAGTGAAATTTCTGAGTGTTGCCTCAAAATAAGGAGAATTTCTGTCTTTTTGCCCCAACATATAGGGAATTTCTGCCTTTTTGCCCCACAATTAGGGGAATTTCTGCAATTTTGCTCCAAAACAGAAGGAATTTCTGCCTTTTTGCCCGAAAACAAGAAGAATGCATACCTTTTTGCCATAAAAAATAGAAATTTCTTTATTTTTGCTCCTAAATAAGGGGAATTTCTGCTTTTTTGCCTCTAAATAAGTGGAATTTCTGTCATTTTTCCCCAAAACAAAGGGAATTTCTGTCTTTTTTGCCCCAAAATAAGGAAAATTTCTTACTTAATACCCTGATATAAGTGAAATTCCTGCAATTTTGCCCCAAAATGAGGGAAATTTCTGCCTTTTTGCCCCCAAATAAGAAAAATATCAGCATTTTTACCTCAAAATAAGGGGTATTTCTGCATTTTTGCCCCAAAATATGGGAAATTTCTGCTTTTTTGCCCCAAAATAAGAACAAATTCTGAAATTTTGTACCAAAATAAAAGAAATTTCTGCCTTTTTGCCCCAAAATAAGAAAATTTCTGCTTTTTTTTCTGAAATAAGTGAAATTTCTGCAATTTTGCCCCAAAATATGTGAAATTTCTGAGTTTTGCCCCAAAATAAGGAGAATTTCTGTCTTTCTGCCCCAACATATAGGGAATTTCTGCCTTTTTGCCCCAGAATTAGGGGAATTGCTGCAATTTTGCTCTAAAATACGGGGAATTTCTGCCTTTTTGCCCAAAAATAAGAAGAATGCATACCTTTTGCCATAAAAAAGGGAAATTTTTTCATTTTTGCTCCAAAATAAGGGGAATTTCTGCTTTTTTGACTCTTAATAAGTGGAATTTCTGTCTTTTTCCCCCAATACAAAGGGAATTTCTGTATTTTTTGCCCCAAAATAAGGAAAATTTCTGACTTGTTACCCTGAAGTAAGTGAAATTTCTGCAATTTTGCCCCAAAATAAGGGAAATTTCTGCCTTTTTCCCCCAAATTAGGGGGAATTTCAGCCTTTTTACCTCAAAATAAGGGGAATTTCTGCATTTTTGCCACAAAATATTTGGAATTTCTGCCTTTTTGCTCCAAAATAAGAAAAATTTCTGTGTTTCTTCTCTGAAATAAAGGTAATTTCTGCAATTTTGCCCCAAAATAAGTGAAATTTCTGCAATTTTGCCCCAAAATAAGTGGAATTTCTGAGTTTTTCTCCAAAATTAGAAGAATTTCTCACTTTTTGCCCCACAACTAGGGGAATTTCTGCAATTTTGCTCCAAAATACAGGGAATTTCTGCTTTTTTTCCCAAAAATAAGGGGAATGTATACCTTTTGCCACAAAAAAGGGAAATTTCTTCATTTTTGCCCCAAAATAATGGGAATTTCTGCCTTTTTACCTCAAAATAAGTGAAATTTCTGACTTTAAACCCAAAAATAAACGGAATGTCTGTCTTTTTGCCCCAAAATAAAAGTAATTTTTGAATTTTGCCCTGAAATAAGGGAAATTTCTGCAATTTTGCCCCAACATAAAAGAAATTTCTGCCTTTTTGACACAAAATAAAGGGAATTTCTGCATTTTTGCCACAAAATATTAGGAATTTCTGACTTTTTGCCCTAAAATAAGAAAATTCCTGCCTTTTTCCCTGAAATAAGTGAAATTTCTGCAATTTTGCCCCAAAATAAGGGAAATTTCTGCCTTTTTGTTCCGAAATAAGGGGAATTTCAGCCTTTTTACCTCAAAATAGGGGATTTCTGCATTTTTGCCAAAAAATATTGAGAATTTCTGCCATTTTGCTCCAAAATATCAAAAATTTCTGCCTTTTTTCCCTGAAATAAGTGAAATTTCTGCAATGTTGCCCCAAAATAAGTGAAATTTCTGCAATTTTGCCCCAAAATAAGGGAAATTTCTGGAATTTTCCCCAAAATAAATGGAATTTCTGAGTTTTGCCCCGAAATAAAAAGAATTTCTGTCTTTTTGCCCAAACATATAGGGAATTTCTGCATTTTTGCCCCACAATTAGAGGAATTTCTGCAATTTTGCTCCAAAATACAGGGAATTTCTTCTTTTTAGCCCGAAA